>NC_056746.1:419100060-419190060 GCF_019279795.1 Protopterus annectens
ACAAGCAAGGAGGCACACAGTTTTACCCCCTCTGCAGACAAGCCATGACTTTGTGGAACGCAGCATTGACTTCTCAAGTACACCTGCAAGCACAGTTCCTGCCAGGAAAGACAAATACTCTGGCAGACGAACTAAGCAGAAACCTCATGGATCCTCACGAGTGGAAACTAGATCCACAAATCTTCAGCATAACAGGGAAATGGGGATTCCCAGACATAGATCTATTTGCCTCCCCTCACAACTGCCAGCTACAGAGATTCTGCTCAAGGACCTATCACAAACAAGCATGGAATGTGGACCCCCTGTCATTCAGCTGGAAAGCCCTTACAGTTTATGCTTTTCCTCCACTGCCTCTCTTCCCCAAGGTACTCCTAAAGGTCAGACAAGAGAAGCCCAAAATGATCCTGATTGCCCCAGACTGGCCACGCCAGCACTAGTACCCAATCCTAAAGAGCTTGTCTCTAGGCCCAGCCTGGACATTACCTCAAATTCCTCATTTGCTGACCCAGCAAAACAATCAAATCCTGCACAGCCAACTCAGAACCCTAAATCTGGCTGCATGGCGGATAATGTAACCAGTCAGAACACACCTCTCTCTAAAGAAGTTATGGATGTTATTTTGGAGGCCAGGAGGCCCAGCACCAGAAAATCTTATGCAGAAAAATGGAAGAGATTCTGTGTTTGGAACCAGCCACAAGGAATGGACATGCTTGTACCAAATATTCCTCAGATTTTACAATACCTAACTGAGATGCTCGACAAAGGCCCATCCTTCTCATCAATTAAGATCCATGCCTCTGCCATTTCAGCTCATTACAATACGGACCCACCAATTTTTTTCACATCCACTGCTAAGGCAGTATCTCAAAGGGGCCAAAAACATAAGACCTCCAAGGAGAGCTCCAATACCTGCATGGAACCTCAATTTTGTCTTGGAAAAACTCACTCTGCCTCCTTTTGAGCCAGCCAATATAGCTGAGATAAAATACTTGTCATGGAAAACAGCTCCGCTCCTAGCAATAACTTCAGCAAAAAGAGTCTGAGTTACAGGCACTAATGACTGTAGAACCTTTTATTATTTTCCATGTGGACAGGGTTTCTCTAAGGACAAACCCAACATTTATGCATAAGGTAGTGCCCAGTGTGGCTCTTAACCAAACCATACATTTGCCTACCTTTTATCCAAACCTGCAGAATAAGGGAGAGAGACTTCTGCATTGTTTGGACATACACAGACAGCTACGCTTTTACTTGGACAAAACTAAAGCTTTCAGAAAGACTGAGCAAATCTTAGTGGCATATGCTGCAGGATCACAAGGAAAAGCTATTTCAAAGCGGACTATTTCAAAATGGATAGGCCACTGCATTCGTTTCTGCTATTCACAACATGGCAAATCAGTGCCTAAGGGCATTAGGCCACATTCTACCAGAGCAGCAGCCACTTCAGCAGCCTTACTCAGAGGAGTACCAACCAAGGACATTTTGGAGGCTGCAACTTGGACTTCAGTGCACACTTTTACAAAGCACTACCACTTACCTCTTTACTCTAAATCCAGAGCAGGCTTTGCCACTGCAGATGTTCATCGTGTTTCCCTGTTGCAGTCATGACTGTAGGGTTCTCCCCTGCCGGCAGGCAGTCCTCGGTCGGCCAGAATCCCAAAGTCTGGGTCCGGCGTCAGCTGTTCAACCATGCTCACTGACGTCAGAGCGCCAGGAGTACAAAGCCGACGCCATGTTCTCCAGTCTTTCTTGCCGTGCGGTGATAGCAGTTCGCAAGTGCCGGTCGGCTGACTCCTGACAATCTTTTTTGAACAAAACTTCAGTCCGAAGATTTTATTCTCCTACTCAAGCTAAGCACCCCGTTGGGGAAACTTTTTTCTTGCTCCAGTCCGATGTCAGAAAAAGTTAATAATTGTATTTCATGTGGGAAGCAAATACCTCATAAGGATTTTCATTCTTACTGTATTCCTTGCCTAGGCCCTGACCACGACGTAGCTAGTTGTCGGTTATGTGCTAGATTCAATCAACGTACAATTAAACGAAGGTACGATTTTGCATTTTATTACTTCGGTAGGCGTTTTAATTACAAAATGTCGTCGGATACGGTTCCAGCTACCGGAGTTCACAAACGACGCAAGGAAAAAGACAGGCCTCCGAGGTCCAAATCTGACCATATCGCACAAGCAGAGCCAGCTTCAGGTTTGGCCGTTGTCAGTGAGGTGCTTTTGCAGCCCCTGTCGTCGGCCATTTCGGAACCGATGGCCGAAACGGACTCCCACGAGGAGCCATCTAGGCCTTTGAATATTTCAATTGCAGGACCTTCGGACAATGCTCCTTCGGATGGGTTCGGAGCCGCTGTGCAGGTACCGGCTTCCGAAGGGGTTTTCAGGCCTACTCAGCTTCTGATAAAGGCAAAGCCAAAGACAAAGGCAAAGACTCCTTCCAAAGACTGCAACACAGGCCTCTTCTGATCCAGCTACCAAGTCACAGAAACAGTTACTTAAGATGGCGGAGGATTTACTTACTATGATTAGGGGTTCTCATCCCCCTCCAGATAAAAGGCCAAAGCAGGAAGTTTATTATGACTCCTCTGATCAGGCTTCTGTTTCTTCAGTTTCTTCTTCTGACCAGGAATATTCTTTCCCTCCTTATGAGGATTCTGATGCTGAGGAATCCATTCCTTCAGCTTCTCCCCCTGAGGATTTCTCTTTTGGGGAAACTTTGCATGAAATGAGGGAACATTTCCACTGGGAAGGACAGGAGTATTCGGAATCTAAGAAAAGACTAAGGGATTTTCTTCTTCTTCCCCAACATAGACCCCTGGCTATTCCTCCTATTTTGGATATTGTGGATGATGCTTTTTCGGAGGCTAACTTAACCCCTGACTCTTTCCCTCCTGCTCCTGTTAAGCCTGACCGATATTACAGGGATGTCCTTCATGGATGCATCTGCAGTCATAACAACTGGGTTGTCCTGTCGTCAGGCAGCCCTTCAGTCGGCCAGATTCCAAAGTCCGGGTCCGGCTTCGGCTGATGTCGCACTTCACCCGATGTCATCTCTGTTGGTCTTCGGGTATAAAGGCATCAGCCGACGCCATTTTCCTCAGTCTTTCTTGCGTGGCCAAGCAGAAGCTGTTCGCAAGTGCCGGTCGGTCGGATCCAGAGATTACTTCTACCGAATACTACTCAAGACTTCTAAAGCTAAGTACCCGTTGGGGACTCTTTCTTGCCTCAGCCGATGTCAGAAAAAGTTAATAATTGTTTAACCTGTGGGAAACAAATACCTCATAAAGATTTCCACTCTTATTGTCTGCCTTGTTTAGGCCCAGCCCACGACGTAGCAGCCTGTTCGGCCTGTGCTTCTTTCAACCGAAACGCTTAGGCGCCGGTCGGAGTTTGCAGAACAGTTTTTCGGTTCTGATTTTGCGTACATTATGCCGTCGGATCCTCCGACTACCCAATCTGCCAAAAAACGCAAAGATAAAGACCGACACTCGCGGTCCGCGGTTTCGCCGAAACCATGGTTAAGCAAATCGAGTGTCTCGGTTTCGGCGAAACCGAAAACTGATCAAAGTACAGCTGAATCTATCTCTACAACTGAGGCCCCTGCTACCACTCTTGAATCGGCCTCAGAAATTTTATCCACTACGGTGGTTGCCACTGACTTATCAGACACCATTCCCTTGGATGTCTCTACCCCAGCACGTGGTGCTGCTAGGCCTCCAGCAACCATGTCCATTAAGGCCTTCACCAGGGCTAAAGCAGCCAAGACTACTAAAACAGTGCCTGTTAAACCACCTACAACCAGGCCCTCTTCTAGTTCTCAAATGCTTACTCTGGCAGAAGATTTAATTTCATTAATTAGAGGATCTCAATCTCACCCAGACAGGGCCTCTCAGCCCCCAGAGAAGAGACCTAGGGCAGAGCCCCCTGAGCCAGTGTCCTCTGATGATTCTGCCGATGAATCAGACATAACTGACCAGCCAGAGGCTCCTTTCTCCAATTTTGAAGATTCTGATGCTGAAGAATCCATTCCAGCTGCTTCCCCACCAGAAGAATTCTCCTTTGGGGAAACCTTACATGCCATGCGAGAGCAGTTCCAATGGCAGCAACAGGATTTTTCAGACTCCAGAAAAAGACTTAGGACCTTTCTGCACCTTCCACAGCACAGGCCCTTAGCTATACCTCCTGTTCTCTCTGTGGTGGATGATGCTTTCAATGATGTCTGCTCCGCTCCAGATTCTTTACCCCAGCCCCTGCCAAACCAGACAGATTTTACAGGGTGCCAGATACTCATCACCACCTTTACAAGGCCCCACTTGCAGACCCCGAAACTATATCCCAGGGTCCCAAGGCAGTAGCCGACCATAGCTAAAACCCTATTCCTTCTGAAAGGGAAGCAAGGTCATTAGACAGATGGGGTAAAAGGTCTACACTTCAGCTACTCTCTCAGCTAGAGCTTTAAACTGTCAGTTTCACATGATACAATACCAAGAGTTTATGCTTGATCAGTTAACTAAAAAGCTAACCACTGATGAATCTCTTGATAAGAAATATGTATTAGAAATGGTAAATAACATACAACAGGTTAGTAACCATTCCTTAAAATGTGGCTATGATGCACTGGAGGCTTCATTTAGATCAGCCATGACTGGCACAGTGATAAGAAGGCATGCATGGCTAAAGGAGCAAGCTTTACCGGATCATGTTAAAGCTAAGTTGCTAGATGCTCCTATGGATAAGACAAGTTTGTTTGGTACACCTGCCCAGCAGGTTATGAAGAAAATGGAAGAAAAGGCAAAATCTGTTCAAACGGTTAAAGATTTCTTGCAGGTTCAACCCCAAGGTTTAGCAGGAACTGGCCTGCCAAAATTGGTCCTTTCCTGACTCCACAAGATCTCAAAGGGGCAGGAATAGACGCTCCAGAGGCAGAAACCAATCCAGAGGAGGTGCCTACAGAGGACGACAGTGGCAAGGTAACAACAGAGGCACAGACACAACCACTGCCACTACATCAACACAACCACAGTGACTTTAAATCCGCCTACCAGGGAACAAATAGCAGCTCCTCTAGGCGGAAAGTTAACCTTATTTTCAAAGAACTGGCACTATATAACAAAAGACAAGTGGATTTTACAAACCATAGATCAAGGTTACCGGTTCCACTTCCACACTTTACCAGTCAAAAGAGGAATGCCAAATCTACCTCCAAATCAAAAAACAGAGGCTCTACAACAGATAATGGAGTTAGCAAACATGAGAGCTGTGGAAAGAGTGCCAACAGCAGAGCAAGGAAAGGGGTTCTACTCCAGACTATTTCTAGTTCCAAGAAAGGAAAAAAGTTGGAGACCAATTCTCGACCTGTCCGCCTTAAATACATACATCATTGTCCCAAAATTCAAAATGCTGACCCTACAGCAACTTCTTCCCATGCTGGGCAAGGAGTGTTGGCTGGTAACTCTAGATCTCAAGGAGGCATACCTGCACGTCCCCATTCGACCAATCTGCAGAAGATACCTCAGATTTCTTGCAGGATCAGAGCACTATCAATTCTCAGCATTGCCCTTTGGCTTATCTACTGCCCAGAGTATTCACAAAATGCCTGGCATCAGTAATCGCCATTGCAGACTACAGGGAATTCAAATTTACCCATACCTGGACGACTGCCTGCTACAAGGGGACAACAAAAGCAAGCTGACAACAGATTTACAAAGGGTCATTTACTTGCTACAAGCACTGGGATACACATTCAATTTACAAAAGTCAAGGCTGATACCATCCCAAACAAGGACATTCTTGGGCTGAATTGGACACAGTAAAACAAATGGCATTCCTAACTACAGAAAAACAAAAGAACTCCCTCTTTACTTCTTGGCACTAACAAAACTGAACAAGTTAACAGCAAGAAAAGTACTGCAGGCCTTGGGCTTCATGGCATCATGCATAATCTTGGTCCCATTTGCCAGACTACATATGAGAAAACTACAGTGGTACCTAAAGAATTTATGGTCCCAACACAGACACAGCCCAGAAACAGAAATCCCACTAATTCCATGCTTAAAACAGGAGTTCCTATGGTGGGCTCAGGCATGCCAGTCAAACCCAGGCCTACCCTTTCGCAGATGTCAAGCAAGCCAGACCATCACAACAGACGCTTCAGACCTAGGATGGGGGGCCCACATGCTGGACAAATGCGTGCAAGGATTGTGGACACAGGATCAACTTCACCTGCACATCAACCTAAAAGAAATGCTGGCAGTAAAACTGGCAATCCAAAAGTTCAGACCATTTCTCAAAGAGGGCCAGTTGATGATAAGGACAGACAACACCACAGTCATGTGGTACATCAACAAACAGGGAGGCACTCATTCATACCCCTATGCAGAAGGACTTTGGAGCTGTGGACCCTGGCACTCAGCTACAACATCCAGTTACAGGCAATATTTGTACCGGAAAAGAAAATACTCTAGCAGACATATTAAGCAGAACCACATCGGATGCCCACGAATGGAAGCTGCACCCGGACATCTTCAAGACCATCTCAAAGAAATGGGGAACGCCTCAGATAGATCTATTCGCATCACCTCTCAATCACCAGCTCAAAAATTCTGCACAAGGACATTCCACCCACTAGCATGGAAAGTGGATTCGCTCTCCTTCAGCTGGAAAGGCCTAACAGCATATGCATTCCCACCTCTTCCCTTGATACACAAAGTACTACTAAAAATCAAGGAAGAACGTCCAAGGATAATCCTGATAGCTCCAAACTGGCCAAGACAACACTGGTACCCACTGCTGAGGAGCATGTCTCGAACAATATGTGGCCAATACCCTGATGCCTTTGATGTTAACTCAGAACAACTACAGCATCATACATCCCAACCTAAAACGTTGCAACTGACTGCATGGAACATCACATAGCAGCAGCTAATCCAGAACTTTCCCAAAGAGTTAAAGACATTATTCTTGAAGCACGCAGACCTTCAACAAGAAGGAACTATGCTGGAAAATGGAAAAGGTTTGTCATTTGGAGTACTGAAAGAGGAAAAGATGTGTCAAACATAGATATGCCTAACATTCTGGAGTATGTGCCGGGACTTCTTCATCCAGGCCTCTCCTACTCCTCCATCAAGATACATGCATCAGCTATTTCAGCAGAATACAGCTTTGATCCACCTGTTTTCTCACACCCTTTGCTCAGGCAGTTCCTCAGAGGAATCAAGAATGTAAAACCTCCAAGGAAACCACCATTACCAGCTTGGGACTTAAACTTTGTGCTAGAAAAGTTGACACTATCACCCTTTGAACCAGCAGCAACAGCAGACCTACAACACCTGTCATGGAAAACTGCTTTCCTACTGGCAATTACTTCAGCAAGGAGGGTTTCAGAACTACAGGCCTTAATGGCAGTGCAACCCTTCCTAATCTTCCACCAAGATAGAGTGTCCATGAGGACTAATCCTACATTTATGCCTATGGTGGTATCCAGAGTGTCTTTAAACCAGGCAATCCACCTACCTACTTTCTTTCCCAACCCACAAAACAGAGGGGAAAGAATACTGCATACCTTGGATGTACATAGACAGCTACGCTACTACTTGGACAGAACAAAAAGTAGCAGAAAGACTGACCAACTTTTTGTAGCCTATGCAACAGGAAGGGAAGGAAAAGCTATTTCCAAACAGACAATCTCCAAATGGATAGGAAATTGCATACGATTCTGTTACTCCTTCCATGGAAAACCAATTCCACAGAACATAAGACCTCATTCTACAAGGGCAACAGCCACTACCACAGCCTTCTTACGAGGAGTGGCAACCAAAGACATTATTGAGGCGGCTACTTGGACCTCCGTGCATACATTTGCCAAGCATTATAATTTGCCTCTATATTCCAGATCCCGAGCAGGGTTTGCCACTGCTGTACTGCAAGGGATCCTAAACACACCATAATCTACTTTTATCCTCCTCCCTAGTTGGCTATGGTATTCTACCCAGTTGTTATGACTGCAGATGCATCCATGAAGGACATAGTACAGTTTTGTACCTACCATAAATGTAGATGTCCGAACTGGATAGCATCTGCAGTCAGGATTACCCTCCCTCCTTCCCTCTGTGGTACTCCTAGGGTGTTTACCCTCCTAATAGCTAGCTGGTGGGGAGTCTTTTATGGTGTATTTGTTTGTATATATGTACATACATGCTTATTTTTGTGTTTACCTCTATCTTTTTGGAAACATTGGCATCTATCCAAATTTTAGCCTTCAAGAGGGCTACTGGCATCTGGGGCAAGAAACACTGAGGAAAATGGCGTCGGCTGATGCCTTTATACCCGAAGACCAACAGAGATGACGTCGGGTGAAGTGCGACATCAGCCGAAGCCGGACCCGGACTTTGGAATCCGGCCGACTGAAGGGCTGCCTGACGACAGGACAACCCAGTTGTTATGACTGCAGATGCTATCCAGTTCGGACATCTACATTTATGGTAGGTACAAAACTGTACTTTCCTGATTCCCACCAGTTTTTATACAAGAACCCTACTGCTGACCCTGAAACCATTTCTCAGGGTCCTAAGGAAGTTAAGGCCGCTTCTGCTAAAAACCCCATTCCCACTGAGAAAGATTCCAGATCTTTAGAAAGATGGGGCAAAAAAGTGTACACTTCTGCTACTTTATCCATTAGGGCGTTAAACTGTCAGTTTCATATGCTGAAATACCAGCAATTTCTCCTGTCTGTTTTAAAACAAAAGCTTACTTCCATTTCCGCATGTGCAGATGATAAGGAATTACATGACTTAATGCATGCCACTGAACAAGTTGGGAAGCATGGTTTACATTGTGGATTTGATGCCTTGGAGGCTTCTTGTAGGGCTGCTGCCTCTGGCACAGTCATTAGAAGGCATGCATGGTTAAAGGAACAAAATTTGCCTGATCAAGTAAAAGCTAAATTATTGGATGCTCCTGTTCAGCATAATGTTTTGTTTGGATCTAAAGCTGAAGAGGTGATTAAAAAGATGGAGGACAAGGCGAAATCCATGCAAACTGTTAAAGATTTCTTACAAGTACAGCCACCCAGATTTAGCAGGAATTGGCCTACTAAAAATTGGTCCTTTCCCAATACAGACAGGCCTCAGAGGGGTAGATACAGACGCTCCCGAGGAAGGCCTCAAGCACAAGCCTCTTACAGACCAAGACAGTGGACTGCTTCCACCCCTAGAGGGGGAGTGGACAGGTCGCAAACCCATAGGAAACAGACTCAATGACTCCCTCTGTTGGGCTGCAGGAACTTCTTGACTGGAAGCCCCTCTCGGAGGAAAACTTTCACTTTTTCACCAAAATTGGACTCGTATAACCCAAGACAAGTGGGTTCTGGATGTGGTTTTAAAAGGTTACAAATTCCATTTTAATACCCTACCAAGGCCAAGCGGATGGCCAGATCTTCCAAAACATCACTGGACAGAGGCCTTAAACCAGGTGGAAGCTCTTTTGGCTATGAAAGCCATAGAACTAGTTCCGCTTTCAGGGATGGGACAAGGTTTTTACTCAAGGTTCTTTCTAGTCCCCAGGAAGCAAAATTCATGGAGACTCATTCTGGATCTGTCAGTCTTGAACACTTTTCTAGAAATACCAAAATTCACGATGCTTACTCTACAGCAGCTACTTCCAATGCTGACCAAAAATGCATGGATGGTGGCTTTGGATTTAAAAGAGGCATATTTACACATTCCCATCAGGCAGGTTCAAGGCCGGATCGAGGCATTATCAATTCTCTGCGCTGCCCTTTGGATTGTCTACTGCGCCCGGGGTCTTCACCAAGTGCCTGGCTCCAGTAGTAGCTTATTGTAGACTCAAGGGAATTCAAATTTACGTTTATCTGGACGATTGTCTTATTCAGGCAGACAGCAAGGATGTCTTACTCCAGCATCTAGAATTTGTTCAGAAACTTCTCAAGTTCCTGGGATTCACTGTCAACATAAAAAAGTCAAATTTGACTCCAGATAACTTTTCTGGGTGCTCTTCTAAACACAACAACCCAGATGGCATTTCTGACATACGAAAAACAATTACAGCTGGCTTCAACTTTCAAAACCTTGGCAACTTTAACTCAGTTTCTGCAAGGAAATTCCTGCAGGCTTTGGGTTACATGGCCTCCTGCATCCTTCTCGTACCATATGCAAAACTACATATGAGGAAAATACAGTGGTACCTAAAAAGTGTATGGTCTCAGCATTGCCACAGTTTAGACATACTGATCTCCGTCCTGCCTTGTCTTCAAAAGGAATTCCTTTGGTGGTCCAAGGCATGTACTCTAAACAAAGGAAAACCCTTCTGTCTGCCTCCTGCCACTCCGATACTAACCACGGATGCCTCAGATTATGCATGGGGAGCCCATTTTCAGGGCAACTGTATGCAGGGCCTTTGGACAAAGGATCAGGAGCACCTACATATCAATTTAAAGGAAATGTTAGCCGTTCAGAAAGCTCTGTGGGCCTTCAGGAATCTTCTACAACCAGGACAACTACTGATACGAACAGACAACCCCACAGTTATGTGGTACATAAACAAGCAAGGGGGATCTCATTCCTACCCCATTTGCAGACTAGCCATGAATCTATGGAACACAGCTCTAGCTTGCAATCTGGACCTTCAAGCTCAGTTTCTACCAGGAAAGCAAAACTTCCTGGCAGACAGTCTGAGCAGAAACCTTTCGGATCCACACGAGTGGATGCTGGACACCGAAATATTCAGGATGATAACAGCAGTCTGGGGATGTCCTCACATAGACCTCTTTGCATCCCAACTCAATCATCAACTACAGATTTTTGCACTAGGACTTTCCACAAACAAGTTTGGAAAGTGGATGCCCTATCATTCAGTTGGAGAAACCTCTCGGGATATGCCTTTTCGCCTCTTCCTCTTCTTCTTCTTCCACAGGTATTATTAAAGATAAAACAGGACAAGCCTAAGATGATAATCTTGCTGGCCCCAAATTGGCCTCGACAGTTTTGGTACCCAACTCTGAAAAACCTATGTCGGGAGCCGCCTTGGGTTTTACCACAGACTCCGAACCTTATGTCCCAACATCAGGGTCAGGTTCTTCACTCCCATGTCAGAACTCTCAGCCTGGCGGCCTGGTTAATCCATGGTCTTTGATTCATTCTCTCCTACCCAAGCAGGTTATGGATATCATTTTAGAAGCCAGACGTCCTAGCACTAGAAAATCTTATGCAGGAAAATGGAAAATATTTTGTTCCTGGATGCAGGCTCAGGATTCTGATCCTCTTCTTCCTAACATTCCTTTGATTTTACTTTATCTGATAGATCTCTTACATAAGGGTCTCTCTTTCTCTTCCATTAAGATTCATGCCTCTGCTATTTCTGCTCATTATAATACAGACCCTCCAATCTTTTCCCACCAGCTCATGAGACAGTTTCTCAGAGGAGCTAAGAACTTAAGGCCTCCTAGATCTCCTCCCATTCCTGCTTGGGATCTTAACTATGTTTTGGAAAAACTCACCTTACCTCCTTTTGAGCCTGCTGCCTCTTCTGACATCAAGTTTTTATCTTGGAAAACTTTCATCCTGTTAGCTCTGACCTCTGCCAGGACAGTTTCAGAGTTGCAAGCTCTTATGGCTGTGGAACCTTATATTATTTTTCGTCAAGACAGGGTTTCTTTAAGGACTAATCCTACATTCATGCCTAAGGTGGTTTCCAAAGTGGCTTTAAATCAAACTGTTCATTTGCCAACCTTTTTCCCCACTCCTCAAAATAAAGGGGAAAGGATCTTTCATTCCTTGGATGTACACAGACAACTACGTTTTTACCTGGACAGAACCAAGGACATCAGAAAATCAGAGCAATTGTTTATTTCTTATGCTTCAAGTTCTCAAGGTAAAGCCATTTCAAAACAGACCATTTCTAAATGGATTGCTCATGGTATTAGATTTTGTTATTCACACCATGGAAAGCAAATCCCAGGGAGTATACGGACTCATTCCACCAGAGCTGCTGCCACTTCAGCTGCCTTCCTCAGGGGAGTTCCTACCAAAGATATTTTGGAAGCTGCAACTTGGAGTTCAGTGCATACTTTTTCAAAGCACTACAATCTACCTCTCTAAGTCTAGGGCAGGCTTTGCTTCTGCAGTCTTGCAGGGCCTTTTAGCCGCCCCTTCTACTTTATGACCACCTCCCTTTCACTCTGCTTTGGGATTCTACCCTACAGTCATGACTACAACAGTGAAACACGATGAACATAGTACAGTTGTGTACACTTACCATAAATGTAGATGTTCGAGTGTCTTCACTGTTGCAGTCTGGGTTTCCCTCCCTCCTGTCCCCTCTTATTTTTACCTTTGTATGGTTTCCTTTCTCACCATTCTTTTGAGGTGTATTTGCAAAGGTTGTGGGACCTTACTCATTTTGGAACTCCTGACATCTGGGGCAAGAAAAACTGGAGAACATGGCGTCGGCTGTCGGCTTTGTACTCCTGGCGCTCTGACGTCAGGGAGCATGGTTGAACAGCCGACGCCGGACCCAGACTTTGGGATTCTGGCCGACCGAGGACTGGCTGCCGGCAGGGGAGAACCCTACAGTCATGACTGGAACAGTGAAGACACTCTAACATCTACATTTATGGTAAGTGTACACAACTGTACTTTTCTGCAGGGCCTCATAGCCACTCCTAATTCTATTTAGGTCCAGCCACCCAACCTCAGCTTTGGGATTCAACCCGTGTAATGAGTGCAACAGTGAAACATGATGAACATAGTACAGTTGTGTACCTACCATAAATGTAGATGTTCGAGTGTATTCACTGTTGCAGTCCAGGTTACCCTCCCACCATCCCCCTTTCATTGCTGGGCTTATCTGTACTTCTCTATTCTATACAACCTATGTGGTGTATTTGCTTGTAGACGAAGATAATGTGCATGCTTTTTTATGAGCAGAATTTTTAGCCTACCCTTTTGGGGGCACCTGACATCAGGGGCAAGAAAAACTGAAGAAAATTGTCTGCTGCATCTTTTATACCCCTGGTGCACTGACGTCAGGGAAGAGGCGACAGCAACCGACGCCAGACCAGAACTTTGGAATTCAGGCCGACTGCGAGTAGCCTGCCAGCAGGATAACCCAAGTGTAATGACTGCAACAGTGAATACACTCCAACATCTACATTTATGGTAGGTACAGAACTGTACTTTCCGTCTCTAAGGCAGGGAGTTCTTAGCCAAGCTTCTATGGCGAGCACTCACAATGATTCTCCCTTCTCCCTCTGCCCTCCTTTCACGCATCAAAAACTAGAAGGAAGGCTCACCCTCTTCAAGGGCAATTGGGTCTCTGTAACGAAGGACCAATGGGTCTTGAAAATCATTTCTCAGGGATACAGATTCTCCTTCAGCGAACTCCCTATTCCAAGAGGGTACCCAGACTTCCCCCCAAACCCGTGGGCAGAGGCATTGAAATGGGTCCAAACTCTAATATCCCATGGAGCAGTAGAACCTCTCTCTCCAGATCAAAAGGAAAAGGTTTTTACTCCAGACTATTCCTTGTTCCCAGAAAAGAGGGCCCTTGACGCCCAATCCTAGATCTATCCAAACTGAACACCTTCTTGTTGGTCCCCAGATTCAGAATGCTAACCTTGCAGCAGCTCCTGTCTATACTCACACAAAATACATGGCTTGTGACAATGGACCTAAAAGATCCCCATCAGTGAATCATACAGAAAGTTCCTGCGCTTCAGAGCAGGCTATCAACACTTTCAGTTATCTGTACTGCTCTTTGGCTTATCTACTGCTCCCAGAGTATTCACCAGATGCTTGGCCCCGGTATAGTATTCTGCAGACAGAGAAATATACAGATTTACCCTTACCTGGATGACTGCCTCATTCAGGCAGAGTGCAAAGAAAAGTTGCTCCAGGACCTTCTCTTTGTCAAATCACTCCTAACTTCACTAGGGTTCACCATCAACGAGAAAAAAATCAAAGCAAAACCCCACCAGAAAAAAATGTTTTCGTGAGAGCTCTGCTAGACACACCAACCCAAATGGCCTTCTTATCCTCAGAAAAGCAGAGCTTCCTGCCACTCCACTTCACCCAAGCTGGCTTCCAGAAGTCACCACACTGTGAGGAAGTTCCTGCAAGCCCTGGGATACATGGCATCTTGCATCCTTCTCATCCTTCTTGCCAGGCTTCACATGAGAACTTCAGTAGTACTTAAAGAACCTTTGGTGTCAGCATTCAGTCCCTAGAGACAACTCTCCCTCTGATCCCTTGTATAAGGACTGAATTTCTCTGGTGGGCAGAAGCCTGTGCCATGAATAAGGGTCTTCCCTTCATCCTCTGCCCTTCAGGCCAGACCATCACCACCAACGCCTCAGACATTGCTTTGGGGGCTCACCTAGCAGGCAGGTGTAGCCAAGGCCTTTGGCATGCCCAGCAACTTCACTTGCACATCAACCAGAAAGAAATGATGGCAGTGCAAAAGTCTCTGACTTCCTTCCAACCCCATCTCAGGCCAGGGGTCCTCCTAATAAAAACTGGCCACACCACAGTAATGTGGTATATCAACAAGCAGGGGGGCACCCAGTCTTACCCCCGGAGCAGGTTAGCCATGAGTCTCTGGCTTACAGCCACCTCCATGGGGCTACACCTAATTGCCCAATACTTACCAGGGATCAACAACACACTGGCAGATCACCTAAGCAGAAAATTACTGGACTCCCACGAATGGCGGCTCCACGGAGAAATCTTTTTACAAATCACTCAGCAGTGGGGGACTGAAGAAGTGGACCTCTTTGCCTCACACCTCCCTCACCCATTCAGCGGGAACAAGCAGCAATTCAGATACAAAATCTGTTAATCGAATGAGTCATCCAAGAGGTCCCCTCGGGTCAGAAAGGATCCGAACTTGCTCAAGATTTTTTTTAATTCCAAAAAAGACAGGGGACTGGAGACCAGTTTTGAATCTCAGCAACCTGAACACTTTTGTTCACAAAACAAGATGGTCATGATTTAGTCTGTACTTCTTTTTCTGGAAAAAGATGGTTGGATGTAAACAGTAGATCTCCCAGACGTGTGCTATCACAAAGATGAACAGACTGTCTAGGAGATTTGTACACTTCTGGCTAGGAGCCAGTCATATCAGTTCAGAGCCCTGCCCTTTGGTATCACCACAGCCCCCAGGGTGTTCACGAAATGTATGGCAGTGGTAGCAGCTCACCTCAGACTGTAAGGATTCTGCATGTTTCCTTATTTGGATGACTGGCTCATCTCCACCATGACCAGGCATCAAGTCATCATGGCAAGGGAAGAGGTAATTCAAATTTGTACCTCTGTAGGAATAACCATAAATTTCAAAAAGTCTCAGCTTCTACCAACTCTGTCTTATAGAAGTCATCGGAGTACTTCTGGATGCAAGGTCTACAGTGTCCTGTCTGCTTCTCTTCAGGGTTCAAGACCATAAGATCGCAAGTAACAAAATTCTTTGCAGTACAACAGTTCCAGCCCGCCTAGTCCTACAAGTGCTGGGATTGATGGCAGTGGCTATTCCACTTCTACCTCTGGCAAGGTTTCATATGAGAATTCAGCGGGTATTGGCATCTCAGTGGTCCATTCTACAGTTGACCCTATCTGCTCTGATAAGAATTACCAACTTGCGCAAAGAACATTTGATATGGTGGATCCAGCTGGATCAACTTTAAGGCTGGTTATTTGTCCCTACTCAGCATAAGGCCATAGTGACCACCATACCTCTCAACCTCTTAGAACAAGAAATCTGGACAAAGCCATAAATAATGGGGGAACAAAGGCCCAAAAATAGGGACACTTTTTAAATATTGCTCTTAGAAACTTTGAAAGTAGATAGAGTAATAACTTTTGCTTTAGCATGAATTTTCTTAAGGGTATGACGTCTGAAACTCAAATGTCTGTCATTATTTTCTGACTTCAATCCTCAAGTATTTGCCAGTGATTTTACAGCTATCCACAGTTTTTTGAGAAACGGACCAAAAATATGAGGCAAAAATTTGTACAGTTGAGAGGTATGGCAACCACTGACGCTGCCCAGGTAGGGTGAGGGACATTATCTGTGAAGGATAGTCCAAGGCACTTGGTCCCCTGTCGAGGCGAAGTTGCATATCAGTGTTCTAGAATTGAGAGCAGTACTTTTAGTGTTGCAAGCCTTTCGGCAAGCTCTTCCTTCAGGGCAGTTGCATTGCACACAGGCAATGTCTGTGGTTTGGTACATCAACAAATAAGGAGGAACCAAGTTATACCCTCTTTGTCGTGAAGCATTTAGGGTCTGGCAGTGGGCAATCTCTTCCAACCACTTTCTTTTAGGAATGCACATCCCAGGGAAATCCAGCGTGCTAGCAGACAAACTGAGCAGATACATTCTATCCACCTCATGCGTGGTCCCTCAACCAGAAAGTAGTGGAAAAGATTTTACACGCATGGGGACAGCCTTACTGCAACCTTTTTGCCTCTCCAGTAAACATGTGCAGCAGCTACTTTGCCCTAATTCCCCCATAGGGGGGGAGTCACTGAGGGTTGCTGTTATTCACGATTTGCCACCTGGGGTACTATATGCCTACCCCCCCAATTCCTCTAATACCAAAGTTCCTAAAGAAAGCTGCCAGATTGAAGAGCAACATGAGTCTCATTGTCCACTTCTGGCTTCGACAGATTTGGTTTCCCTTCCTTTGGCCTCATCTGATCCACGAACCTTGGATTCTGGACCCAGCTCTGGACCTGCTGTCTCACCTGACAAACGACTTATCCAGAACTTCCAAACCTCAAGCTGACAGCTTGGCATCTCCATTTCCAGTAGTAGCCAGACAACCTATGCTCTCTACTCCTGTTTGCCAAATTCTGTTATCTTCCCTAAACCATCCAAAGATAAATTTGTCATAGTAAATGGAAAAGATTTGTTTACTGGGCTTTTCAAACTAATGTAGACCCCTTTGTAGCTCCATTTTATTCTGTATTGGAATTCTTGGTGCTGCTGTTTAGTCAAGGGGGCCCGGCTCATCCACAATCAAAGTTCAACTAGCAGCGATTTCCAACTGTCACACTCTACTGGATGGTTCTTCACTTGCATCATGTAAACTTTATAAGACATTTCTGCAGGGAACTCTTTTCTCGAGACCCCCAATTAGAGATCCTACTCCACTGTGGGATTTAATTTTAAAACTGCATGCCTTAGTCCTTCCTCCCTTTGAACCTGCAAATACTTGCTATCTGAAGTTCCTTTCTTGGAAGACTCTGTTTTTGGTGGCCACTACCTCTGCCAGAAGAATTTCAGAAATTCAGGCCTTGTCTGTGAAACTTTCATACTTAATTTTTCACAGAGATGGCGTTACATTGCGAACCAGTGCATCTATTTTGCCCAAAGTGGTTTTAGACTCCAACGTTAACTAATCTCTGAACCTACCAGTTTTCTTCCTTAATTATACCAGTAAAAGAGAATACTTGTTACATTCACTATATGTTCACAGACCGATGTCCTTCTATTCCCATGTTGTAGTATTCAACAAATGCGTTTATTCCTCTTGCTTCGCGAACATCTGGCCAGTATACAAACGTTTTCGGTCCCTGTTGGTGTGTGGGACATCTGACGTGGCTCAAGGAACGTGGGCCATAAAAGTGACGTAGAGTAATTTAGAGGAAAAAATAAATCAAGCGCATTCAAAGGTATTTAAAATAAGTGAGTCACTAGAGAAATACTTAAAGCTTCTAATCTGAAGTAGTTAACTTCATTTTATCTGCAACCTGTGGGTATACGGATCTGAGCCGGCAACTTTTTTTCTAGCATCTGCTCCAAGCTCCGAGCTCCTTCCCTTACCATCTCCTATCTTCCTTCAGATCTCGTTTGCCGCACCAGTAGTGTGCATTGTGGTCTCCTTTGCTCTGAGCTCAGGGATAGTAAGTGTTCTTAATACTTAAATCTAGTGTGTGTCCGAGTGATTTTTTTTTCCCTTCCTCCCCTTGTTTAGTGTATCGCTCGTTCAGCGGTTAAAAAAAAAGTTTTTGTTAACTTGGTAGAGTAGTGGTTAGGCCTATCCTTCTCCTACCTGTGTTTGTGTGTGTGTTTTTTTTTTCTGGTAGGTAGTATTTCCTTTTGGGTGCAGGACCATGGCTGATCAGCTAAAATCTGTTTTCAAAAAATGTACAGAATGTGGCCATAAGCTCTCCCAGGCTGATGGTCACACTCTGTGTTTGATTTGCTTGGGAGTGGCGCATTTGTCCACTCAATGTGCTATCTGCACCGGGTTCAATCTGAGGGCCCTTAGGGATTGGAAGGCCAAGTTAGTAGCCAAAGGCCTTCTCCCCGCTTCCATGCTGGAATCTGCCATAGCCTCGGTTTTTAGTGCTCAACCTCCCACCCAGACAGGGACTCAATCTCCATCTTCTTCTTCTGGTGATAGGTCTAATAAAGACAAATCTACAGTCAGCGTGGCTGACAAGGAAAAAGACAAAGAAAGGCGCAGAGAGGACAGGGACAAGAGAAAGGACAGACATTGCAAGAGATCCCCGGACAGGGAGCTCTTTCTTAGTCCCCCTTCTAAGGCCATGAGGCCTGTTTCTCCACGGCTCCAGTCTCCTCATTTCTCACCGGAGCCGCTGGAACATTCGGACCCGAGGCCTTCCTCCCCTATGCACAGACCAGCCAGATCCGAGTCGGTGGCCTCTTCGAGGTCGACTCGGAGTTTATCGGACATGGATATGGACAGGATGATGCGAGATTCATTCAGACCCATATACAAATGGGAGTCTTGCCAGGCTCCTCTCCCTCTGGAGGGGGGACCTTCATGCCTTTTTTTCTGCCCCATCTCTCCTTCCACCATCCGTGCTTCAGCTTTGGGGCTCTTGGATCTGAGGATTTTCGGAGCTGGTAGCTCGGTGCCGACGGTTCCTTCAGCCTCGACTTTGGCTGTTACCTTGAGTTCCTCAGATCCGATTTGTTTGGATCCGAGCGACTCTCGGAGCCATGGACAGGGAGTTGGACCTGAGGGAATGGATTCTTCGGCTCCGACCTTTTCGGATCAGACCCGTTCCCTTGGACCTCAGGCTACCCTTGCTTTGGCTCCAGTCCCCCCTTCGGATCCGAGGAGGGCGTCTTTCTTGCTAGGTGCTAAGGAAGTCCGCACTCCCTCGGCCTTAGAAGTGGTGGAGAGGGTTCTCTCCCAGGGATTGAGACCCCAGCCCATTCCCTCGGATTCCACCCAGGCCCCCCTGGATATGGCGACAACTCCCTTCATCCTGTCTCAGGGACAGCCCTTGCCAGAGAATCCCCAGGTTAATTTCCCTAAGGAAACCCCTGTGGGTCACGAATCCCCTTCTGAGAGTCCCACTGAAGAGGGTCATCGTAAGCGCAAGTGCAAAAGGAGGCACGTGGACTCCCCCGAGTCCCTCACTACGGACACTGACTTAGATGAAGGAGAAGGTTCCCCCTGTTCACCTCCCGAAGATGTCTCCTTCGGAGAAATCATGGAGATCCTCCGCCAGAGGGGGAGGTTGGTCAGCCCCAAAACCTTCTGGGATGAGTCCGTGTTCCTGGAGGCCTTTGGCATGGGCCCATCTACTTCCTGGGTGTCTCTGCCAGTGGACCCCTTGGTGGACCTTACCACCACGCAGGCATGGAAGGAGCCTGACACCGTAGAGCCCATCCCCTTCCGACAAACAATCCTGGTCAAAAGGAGCCCCAGTTGATGCTATGTTGGTTGCAGCGGCCACAAAGAAGAAACTAGCACAGGAGAGTTCCTCAGTCCACCCTCCAGACAAGGAGTCCAGGTCGGTGGATAGGTTTGGAAAGCACATCTTTTCCTCAGCGTCCTTTTCAAT
The DNA here is from genome assembly GCF_019279795.1 of Protopterus annectens. NCBI lineage: Eukaryota > Metazoa > Chordata > Ceratodontiformes > Protopteridae > Protopterus > Protopterus annectens. The sequence continues at coordinate 419,119,898 of NC_056746.1, forward strand.
CCGTGCGCTGAATTATTTGGCACATGTGATCTTGCTTCAGCGAGACCTTGCTTCGGACTTTGGTGAGTGCCCCCCCCCCAGAGTCTTTATCACCACAGGACAGACAGTTGTTCTCTGCGAAAATGTCTACTCTGAAGTCAGTCTCAAACACATCGATGCGGCTCCTTTCCCATGCCACGGAAGGAGCAGCTAGGGCGGCTGGGACAGGCATATCCATGAGGTGTCATGCCTGCTCAGGTTGTGTCCGTTCACGGACCCTGTCAAGGCGTCGTTTATCAACGCTCCCTACGATGGTTCTTCCCTTTTTGGGAAGACAGGACGTGACACACTTGTCCAGAGCGAAAAGGACGGGAAGACTTTGTCTGCTGTCAGGATCCGCTTCTCTAACCCTCAGCGGTCCTTCTCTAGGAATCAAAGAGGGCAGAAGAAAATGTTGTTCCGAAAATCTCAGTTTTCCCGGGATTCTCAGGACAACTGTTCCCCCAGAGACAGAGGGGGACAGGATCGATGCCAACCCAGAGGTAGAGGGGTTCCCAGGAATTTTGGGTCTAGGGAACCTTTTTCTGATGGAACCGGTCAGCAGCCCTGAGGGGGTTGCCCGACTGTCCTACTCTGGAGGTAGTCGGGGGAAGATTGTCCTTACACCCAGCGGCATGGGAGTCCATTACGACAGATCGCTGGGCATTACAGATAATATCTAGAGGTTACACTATCCCATTTGTTGCCCCTCGAAATATTCCAAAACACCTCCCTGATGTTCTACCCGCTCACAGTTAGGCCACAGCTCTAGAGGTTTCAAAACTGCTTCTCAAACGAACCATCGAACAGGCCCCCCCCTGATCAGTCCGGAGCAGGTGTCTACTCAAGGTTCTTTTTGGTGCCAAAAAAGGTGGGGGGACCTCAGGCCCATTCTAGACCTGTCAACATTAAACCTGTCTGTAGCCAAACAGAAATTTCGGATGGTCACCTTACAGTCCATTCTACCTCATCTCCGAGAGTGCGACTGGATGTGCTCGTTAGACCTCCAGGATGCTTACTACCACATCAAAATACACAGAAGTTCCAGAAGGTTTCTGCACTTCCGGCTGGGAGACGGTCATTTTCAGTTCAGAGCCCTACGCTTTGGTCTCACCACAGCCCCCAGAGTGTTCACCAAGGTAATGGCAGTTGTAGCGGCTCACCTGAGGCTTCAGGATATTCAGGTGTTTCCATACCTGGACGAATGGCTCTTCGCTGTGCCCAACAAGCATCACCTATGTCTGGCCAGAGATGACATCATTCGGTTGGCAGATCTACTGGGAATTAGTCAGTGTTCAGAAATCCCATTTGCAACCAGTACAAGTTCTAGACTTCATTGGGGCACGGCTAGGCACTTTGCAGATGAAGGTATTCTTAACTCCGGACAGGATCTTGTACCTCAGGTGCCACATAGCTCAGATAGCGAACTCCAAGTCTCCAAAGGTGAATGAGGTTCTCCGGGCTCTTGGCTCCATGGCTGCCTCCATATCGATTCCCCCTTGTGAGCACCTTCATATGCGGGTTCTTCAATGGACTCTGGCTGTTCAGTGGTCTTTGCTAGACCTGCCCATGGAATTTCTGATCAAGATCAGTCACGTCTGCAGGACGTCTCTTCTTTGGTGGTTAAGTTCACCGGAGATATCAGAAGGACGCCCCTTCGCGTCATCTCCAGTCCAAGCCACAGTGACCACGGACTCCTCCCAACTCGGGTGGGAGGGACACTGTTTGGGAAGGACAGTCCAAGGCACGTGGACCCAGTCAGAGACCAAGTTGCACATAAATGTTCTAGAGATGAGGGCTGCGCTTTTAGCGTTGGAAGCCTTTCACACTGTCCTTCCTCTCAGATTGATTGCAATTCAGTCAGACAACATGTCGGTTGTCTGGTATATCGGCAAGCAGGGGGAAATCAGATCCTACCCCCTATGTCGCAAGGGCATGAGAGTGTGGGAATGGGCGATCTCCACCAGTCGGTTTCTGATAGGAATGCACATCCCGGGGTGCTCCAACATTTTAGCGGACAGATTGAGTCGGGCTATTCTGATGCCGTACGAGTGGTCTCTGAAACAGTCAGTAGCGGAGGAGATCTTCCTTGCATGGGGTCAGACTTGCTGCGATCTCTTCGCATCTCCTTCCAATGTGAAGTGCAACGAGTTCTTCGCTCTGATTCCCTCACCAGGGGATGTCCCCAGGATGCTCTAGTCCATGCTTGGCCCCCCCGGGCTTCTGTATGCTTATCCACCATTGTCACTCATTCCAAAGTTTCTTCAGAAAGCTTACCGACTGCGGTGCAAAGTTATCCTCATTGTCCCGTTCTGGCCTCGTCAGGTTTGGTTCCCATTCCTTTGGTCTCATCTTTTAGCTCCCCCCTGGGTTCTGGATCCCTGCCTGGATCTAATCTCCCATCCGTTGGGGGCTGTTCCGCCTGATATGGGCAGCCTCAAGCTGACAGCCTGGTTGCTCCCATTCTGTTGATTGCAAGGACACCCGGTCTTTGTTCCCTGGTAAAATCCATTCTGGTGGCTTCTCTTAAAGATTCCACTAGGAAACTTTATTGCAGTAAATGGAAGCGCTTTTCCATTTGGGCCTCACGGAGAAAACTAGATCCCTTTACAGCCCCTGTTCCAGCGGTGTTGGATTTCCTGTCTGGCATTTTTCAGCAAGGAGCTAGTTCCTCCACAGTGAAAGTACAATTGGCAGCCATTTCCAATTTTCATGTTGGTGAAGACAACATTGCCTTAGCCTCCTCTAGGCTGTGCAAGGCTTTTCTTAAAGGTACCTTTCTGTTATGTCCACCTGTCAAGGATTCAGTGCCTCCTTGGGACCTTACCTTTGTTTTACAGGCATTGGTGGCTCCTCCTTTCGAACCTGCAGCTTCAGTGGATTTGAAATTTTTGTCCTGGAAGACCGCTTTCCTAGTCGCCATTACATTTGCTAGCAGGGTTTCTGAGCTTCAAGCTTTGTCTGCCGTGCCTCCGTATTTGTCCTTCCACAAGGATAGGGTCTGTCTCCGTACTAATCCTTCCTTCTTACCCAAAGTGGCATCTGAAGCAAACATAAACCAGTCCATTAATCTGCCGGTTTTCTTCCCTAACTTCCAAAATAAAGGTGAATACAAACTTCGTTTGTTAGCATAGACAGCTTCGTTTTTATCTTCATAGAACGAAGTCTTTCCGCAAGACTGACCAGTTGTTTGATGTTCATCGTGCATACAGCTGCAGTCATAACAGATGGGTTTTCCTGCCGTCAGGCGGGTCCTCGGTCGGCCGAATTCCAAAGTCTAGGTCCGGCGTCGGTTGTCGTCGCTTCTTCCCTGACGTCAGTGCGGCAGGGATATAAAAGAACCAGCCAACGCCATTTTCTTCAGTCTTTCCTGCCGCACGGTGCCCGAAGCAGAAGCAGTTCGCAAGTGCCGGTCGGCCGGCTCCTGAGATTTACGAAAAATTTTCAACCAAAGTCTTCTTGAAAGCTAAGTACCCCGTTGGAGAAACTTTTCTTGCCTCAGACCGATGTCAGACAAAGTTAATAATTGCATTTCATGTGGGAAGCAAATACCGCATAAGGATTTCCATTCCTTTTGCATTCCTTGCTTAGGCCCAGACCACGACGTCTCGGCCTGTCGTTTTTGTGCTAGATTCAACAAACGCACTATTAAGCGTCGGGCGGAGTTCGCCCAACACTATTTTGGTAAAAATTTTAATTACATTATGTCGTCGGATACTCCGACTCCAGTTTTGAGTAAAAGACGCAAAGATAAGGACTAACATACGAGGTCCGCGACTTCTACCGACACCACGCTAAAGCCAGCTACAGGTGCTCCGGTTCTGCAGGCTACAGGTGCTCCGGTTCTCAGCGAGGCGCCTACGCAGCCCCTGAGTACCAATGACGCTTCTTTAGCGGTGTCTTCTGTGCCCGAGGTCGCAGGCTCCTCGGCCCCCACACCGACTACAGATACCGACGCCACTCTTGGCGGGGAAACTCAGAGTTTAGACAGGCCTGCCACCTCTCAAGGTGTCTTCAGACCTTCCTCTTTTTCCATTAAGGCTTTCACAAAATCTAAAGCAGCCATGAAAACTAAAAGACAAGCTCCACAGAGCCCCTCTCAAGGCCCCATGCCTAAAAAACAGATGCTCAAAATGGCTGAGGATTTGATTACTCTTATCAGGGGTTCTCAACCCCCCTCGGACAAAAGGCCCAGATTGGTGGAAGACTACCCTTCCTCAGACCAAGCCTCTATTACCTCAGAACATTCTGAGGACCAGGAATATTCATATTCCCCTTTTGAAGATTCTGATGCTGAGGAGTCCATTCCCTCTGTCTCCCCCCCTGAGGACTATTCTTTTGGGGAAACCTTACATACCTTGAGGGAACACTTTCACTGGGAAGGCTAAGATTACTCAGATTCCAAGAAAAGGCTCAGGGATTTTCTCTTGCTTCCTCAGCACAGGCCTCTGGCTGTCCCTCCTGTCTTGGACATATTAGATGATGTGTACACAGAGGCCAGCCTTAACCTAGATTCTTTACCTCCAGCTCCTGTTAAACCTAACAGGTATTACCGGGTTCCTGATTCACACCAATTCCTATACAAAAGCCATGCTGCTGACCCAGAAACTATTTCACAGGGTCCCAAGGGAATTAAGGCCTCTACTGCCAAAAAACCATTACCTTCAGAGAGAGATTCCAGAGCTTTAGAAAGGTGGGGGGAAAAAGGTATACACCTCGGCCACTTTAACCATGAGGGCATTAAACTGTCAGTTCCATATGTTAAAGTATCAACAGTTTTTGTTATCTCAGTTGAAAAGCAAAATGACACAACCTGAACAACCAGACTTGAAGGAGTTGCAGGATTTGTTGCATAGTGCAGAGCAAGTGGGTAAACATACCTTGCAATGTGGTTTTGATGCTTTAGAGGCCTCATGTAGAGCTGCTGTTACAGGGTCTGACGTAGACATGCTTGGCTCAAAGAGCAAACCTTACCAGATGATGTCAAAGCTAAATTACTAGATGCACCTCTTCAAAAAGATGTATTGTTTGGTGTTAAACCTGAGGAGGTATTAAAGAAAATGGTGGAAAAGGTAAGATCAATGCAAACATTGAAAGATTTCCTACAGGTACAGCCTCCACATTTCAGTAGAAATTGGCCTTCAAAAAATTGGTCCTTTCCAGCCACGGACAGACCTCAAAGAGGTAGATACAGGCGCCCGAGGGGTAGAGGGCAATCTCAAGGATCATTTAGAGCCAGACAATGGCAAGCACCTACACCAAGAGGTGGGGAGGATAGATCACAGCCATGCACCTTTAGGCGGAAAACTGGCATTATTTTCAAAAAATTGGCATATTGTCACACAAGACAAATGGATCCTGGACATTATAGACAGAGGCTACAGATTCCACTTTCACACCCTTCCAAAAATGAGAGGCATGCCAAACCTGCCACAAAATCAAAGGGCAGAAGCACAAAAAAAAATTTCAGCTCTCATGGACATGAAAGCTATTCAAGAGGTACCTGCAAAAGAACAGGGTCAAGGTTTTTATTCCAGACTATTCCTGGTACCAAGGAAGGACAAAGATTGGAGATCTATTTTGGACCTATCCATCCTAAACACATATTTACTCGTACCAAAATTCAAGATGCTCAAATTACAGCAGATTCTTCCCATGCTGGGCAAGGAGTCTTGGCTAGTAACATTGGACCTCAAGGAGGCATACCTGTATGTCCCTATCAGACAAGATTGCAGAAGATACCTCAGATTTCTTGCAGGTTCAACCCATTATCAATTCTCTGCATTGCCCTTTGGCTTATCTACTGCTCCCAGAGTGTTTACGAAATGCCTGGCATCAGTAATTGCCTTCTGCAGACTTCAAGGGATACAAATATACCCATATCTGGATGACTGCCTGATCCAAGCGGACAGCAAGCACATACTTCTGAAACACATGGCGTTTGTAATAAAGTTGTTGAACTTTCTGGGATACACAGTCAACAAAAAGAAATCAAAACTAATACCCTCTCAAGCAATAATTTTCCTGGGTGCCAACTTGAATACAAACACCCAGATGGCCTACCTCACGCCAGAGAAGCAAGGGCAACTATTTCAATACTTCAGAAAAATGGCAACCTTCACCAGGCTGACTGCAAGGAAAGTCCTGCAGGCTCTGGGATTCATGGCATCTTGCATCCTGCTGATCCCATGTGCTAAGCTGCATATGAGGAAACTTCAGTGGTACCTAAAAAACTTATGGTCTCAACACAGCCACAGTTTGGAAACAATTATACCACTGATTCCATGTCTTCAAAAGGAATTTATGTGGTGGGCTCAAGCATGCCAAAGAAACATAGGTCTCCCCTTCTGCATGCCTCAAGCAAATCAAATCATCACAACAGACACCTCGGACTACGCCTGGGGGGCGCACATGACAGATCAGTGCATTCAGGGCAAATGGTCCCAAAAAGAAAAGCACCTACACATCAATCAAAAGGAAATGCTAGCAGTACAAAATGCTATTATGGCCTTCAAAGACTTACTGCATCCAGGCCAGCTATTGATGAGGACAGACAACACCACAGTGATGTGGTACATAAACAAACAGGGAGGAACTCATTCATACCCCCTGTGCAGACTAGCCATGTCCCTTTGGAACACGGCTCTGGAATTGCAAATCCAACTTCAGGCACAATTCCTGCCAGGGAAGGAAAACACGCTGGCAGATAACTTAAGCAAAAATATGACAGATCCACATGAATGGAAGTTGCATCCTCAAGTTTTCGCAAAGATAATTCAGGCCTGGGGACGGCCAGACATAGATCTCTTTGCTACCCACAGAAATTACCAACTGAAAAAATTTTGCTCAAGGACCTATCATCCACAGGCCTGGAAAGTGGACGCACTTTCTTTCAATTGGACAACATTGACAGTTTATGCCTTTCCACCTCTTCCTCTGCTGCCCAAAGTTCTATTAAAAGCCAGAGCAGAGAGGCCAAAGATGATTCTCATTGCTCCAGACTGGCCAGGACAACACTGGTATCCACTCCTGAGGAGCCTGACGCATTCCCCACCATGGATCCTGCCTCTAGTGCCTCTTCTGTTGACCCAGCACAACTTCAAAACTCTTCACAGTCAGCTGAAAACCCTCAATCTAGCTGCATGGAGGATTCCTTGATTTCCCAACAGAGCCTCCTCTCCAAGGAGGTGCAGGATGTCATCTGGGAGGCCAGAAGACCTTCTACTGGAAAAGCCTACTCCGCCAAATGGAAACTGTTTTGTGCCTGGAATCAGAAAAAGGGCCAGAATCCTTGGGTACTAAATTTACCTCAAATATTACAGTACCTAGCTGAGATGTTAAACAGTGGCCTTTCCTTCTCCTCCGTCAAGATCCATGCTTCAGCCATTTCTGCACAATACAACACAGATCCTCCTTTATTCTCTCATCCTCTCTTAAGACAGTTCCTCAGAGGGGCTAAGAATATAAAACCCCCAAGGAAGCCACCAGTACCTGCTTGGGACCTCAACTTCATTTTAGAAAAACTGACTCTGCCTCCATTTGAGCCAGCTGCTTCAACAGAACTGCAATATTTGTCATGGAAAACAGCCTTTCTTCTGGCTATCACCTCAGCACGCAGGGTTTCGGAACTACAAGCCCTCATGGCTGTGCAACCTTTCATCATTTTCCATCAGGACAGAGTTTCCTTACGAACCAACCCTTCCTTTATGCCAAAGGTAGTATCCAGTGTAACCTTGAATCAGACTATCCACTTACCTACCTTTTATCCTAACCCACAAAACAAAGGGGAAAGACTACTACATTCCTTGGACATTCACAGACAACTTCGTTATTATTTGGACAGGACAAAGCCATTCAGAAAATCAGAGCAACTCTTTGTGTCCTATGCTACAGGTGCTCAAGGAAAGGCTATTTCCAAACAGACAATCTCAAAATGGATAGCCCACTGCATACGCTTTTGTTACTCATTTCATGGAAAAACTGTACCTACAAGCATCAGATCTCACTCCACAAGGGCCACAGCTACCTCTGCAGCTTTCCTCAGGGGGGTTCCTACCAAGGATATTTTGGAAGCAGCCACTTGGAGTTCTGTGCGCACTTTCTCCAAGCACTATCACCTTCCACTATACTCTAAATCTAGAGCGGGCTTTGCCACAGCAGTCTTGCAGGGTATCCTTGCTCCTCCTAGTTCCATTTAGTGCCTGCCACCCCTTTTTAGCTTTGGGATTCTACCCATCTGTTATGACTGCAGCTGTATGCACGATGAACATAGTACAGTTTTGTACCTACCATAAATGTAGATGTTCGAGTGCTAAAACAGCTGCAGTCCAGGTTTCCTCCCTCCATCCCCTCTTGGGACAGGCCTTATGACAAACACCTCCTCATACAACCTGATTGGGGTATTCTTTTATGGTGTATTTGCTTGCAAACTACTGTTTTTTGATTATATTACATTGCATTAATACATAAGTTTATGTTTTGCCTTCCTTCTGGGGGCACCTGACATCTGGGGCAAGAAAAACTGAAGAAAATGGCGTCGGCTGGTTCTTTTATACCCCTGCCGCACTGACGTCAGGGAAGAAGCGACGACAACCGACGCTGGACCTAGACTTTGGAATTCGGCCGACCGAGGACCCGCCTGATGGCAGGAAAACCCATCTGTTATGACTGCAGCTGTATTAGCACTCGAACATCTACATTTATGGTAGGTACAAAACTGTACTTTTCCTTTCCCAAAGCATTTCTGGGAAAAGCTATTTCTAAAGTTTCTTTGGCCAGATGGATCACTCTGCATTTCACATGCCTACAAAGTAAAAGCTTCATCTCCTCCTGGTATTGTTAAGGCTCACTCTACCAGGTCCATGGCGACATCTGCTGCCTTTTGATCTAGGGTGCCTTTGGACGGCATTTGTGCAGCAACAATCTGGGCCAATTCACATACCTTCATTTCCCATTACAAATTAGATCTGATTTCTAGGGATAGAGCATCCTTTGGCTCTGCGATGCTCAGGAATATCCTTCCATAAGGACCTCCCAGGATTGGAGTAGCTGGGCACTCTGTCCCCCAGGTTGCAGATAAAATTAAGTTAACTACTTCAGATAAAGAAGTTGTGTACTCACCATAACGTTCCATCTGAGTGGTTATACTTCATTTTTCTGCAACATTCCCTCCCTCCATCCCCCGGACCTTGTCCTGTCTTTTCAGGTTTGATTCATTGGACTGAGTTGCTTATGCTTTTAGTTGCAGCAAACTTGATCTGAGGGAAGATAGGAGATGATAAGGCATTATGGGTAAGGGGAGGAGCTCTGAGCAGATGCTAGAAAAAAAGTTGCCTGCTCGAATCCGATTCGGATCTGTATACCCACAGGTTGCAGAAAAATGGAGTATAACTACTCAGATGGAACGTTATGGTGAGTACATAACTTTTTCTTATTTGTACGCAACTTTTGAGATGAGCTGATAAAACTGCAGAAGTCAAAGGTTGAAATGAAAGAGAAACTCTCTGAATATGGTATTTCTCAAATGATCTGCTTATAAAAATAACCAGAATTTTAAACGACTGAGCACACAAAAAATCTTGATGCTGTACCATAGAAAATGGAAGGAGTAGAATACATTAAAATACAAATAAGGAACTAGTATTCCACAGCAGAATTTGTTAATTGAAAGGGCACACTGCGTGTATGCTCCAAGTTTGGTCATGAGAAAGAAGCCAAGACCTGTAGTAGTAAAGATGCAGTCATATCAGCAGAAGGAGTTCTTCCTGATAAAATTATGACAGAAGGTTAAAGTGGTATTGACTGTAGGAACATCAGAGTTTTTGGAAATGTATTGTTTGCAGTATTCCAGGCAGAAGAGAAGCAAGTTTATACCTGCATTCATAGAGAGGCAGGTGTAAAATTCAAGTTACTGTAGCCAATTCCCTTCAGAGTATATGTGTGTGTGTGTGTGTGTGTTTTCCTGAAGGAACAAAGATATTTTTGGATGCTAAACAGGAGGAGGAAGTAAAAACTTTACTCTGCAAAAAGTCAGCCATCACATTGAAGAGGATTCTGCTTCTCGTTCCTCTGACAGTGGTACAACCGTTAACACAGAACTTGCTGGTAAAACCTTTTCCAGTGTCCCAAAAGAAAATGATTTTGTGACCGAAAAAAGCTTGGACTAGAGTAGAAAAATCAGGAGTACATTGGACTTGAACCAGGGACTGATGTTGGCTGGTTAAGAAGATGAAGAATGCAAACAAGATTGTGAAAGTAGGAAATAAATGGATGAACTGTAGTGTCATTTATGTAAGATGCAGTTTGAACATGAGAGCTGTATACGTTCTTTGTGATTCACTATTGCAGTCCTGACAAGTGGGATGCCCTGCTGTGGAAGCCCTTGGCCGGCCGGACTACCACAGTAAAAATCTCCCTCCTCCTAAGGCTGGCAGTCACCCTTCCCTGATGGCAGTATGCTTGGGTATAAAGGTAGCCAGCCGACGCCATTACATCAGTTCTTTCTTGCTGTCGGAGGGGAGCCCGAAGCAATGTTTCAGAGCGTCGCTTGGTCCACTCCAGAGAGGTTTTCTAAAGCGAAGTATCCCGTTGGAAAACTCTTTTTTTTGCTTTGCCATGTCAGATAGTTAACAGTTGTCTCCATTGTGGTAAGCAAATCCCACACAGAGACTTTGTGTCAACTGTCTAGGCCCAGATCACAATGTCCCTTGTTGTCATTTTTGCACCCATTTCAGTTCTAGAGCTATCAGGTCTAGGGCCAAAATCTTAGCTACACATCTTAGTTTGCAGTCTTCTGCACATTGTTCATTGGCATTTGCTGGTCCTCCCAAGGTTGAGCTCCCTAAGTGTAAGAAAGGCAAAGAAAAAAGGCTTAGGGCCTCTACAGAAACCTTTCACCGTCAACCAGACCCAAAGGCTCGTTATTACTGAAGAAGGAGAGGCGCTTTCTCAGCCCCTTTCTGAGACTAAGGTGGTGGCGCAGGCCTTTGTCAAGACCCTTACCAAGTCTTACATCCTGTTGGGTTCCGTAGCTTCTACACAGACCTTGGGTCCAGAGTTGCTCAGCAGCCCTTGGCTTCTGACTAGCAATCTTGTACTGGCGATGTTCCTTTGAGGCATCAGCCTGCATCAGTTCTGTCTTACAACGAGACTGGCCTCAGGATGGCAGATGTACCTAGGCCCAAGGATAAAGCTATTTCTTAGAAGGCTTCTTCCTCGGGTACTATGCCTAGGCCCTACCGGCTCCTACTCAGCAGGTTATCTGCAAAACCTGGTCAGGTTAACTGAGGACTTCATCTCCTTAGTCAGAGCTAGGCAACCTCCTCTGGAGTCATCCCCAAGGAAAAGGAAGAGGGCTTCTACCCCTGATGTTTTCTCTGAACCTCCTGATTCAATTGAGAATTCTGACCAGGAGGGGTCTGTCTGTGAGGAAGGACCCTACCTTCTGTTCAGGATTCACATTCTGAGGAGAATCTGCCATCAGCTTCACCCCCTGAAGACATCACTTTTGGGGAAGCACTCCATGCCATGAGGGAACGTTTCCAATGGGAGGCACAGAAATACCCCTCATCTAAAAGGAGGGTTAGGGAGTTCCTTAATCTCCCAGAATACAAACCTTTCACTATTCCTCTTGTATTGGAGGTGGTAGAGGATTTTTTTATGGACTCTTCCCTGAGCCCAGCCCCTCAAAAAAACAGACCGGTATTACAGGGTGTTGGACTTGCATAAATACCTCTTCAAAACCTCTCTGCTGACCCAGAGGTTGTCAGTCCAGGTCTCAAGGGAACAAATGTCAGCTCTTCTAAGAATCCTTTACCTACTGACAAGGAATGTAGGCAGCCATATAGCTACCAGTTTCACATGATAAAATATCAACAGAGTATTTTAGATAAAATGAAACAAAAGCGATTCTTCCTGGAGGGCAAATACATTTCCAAAAAATTGTTGGACTTTTGCCATTGTAGCTCCCATGTGGCTAAACACTCTTTACACTGTGGCTATGATGCAATGAAGGCCTCTAGCTGAGCTGCTCTGTCTGGCTTCTTCTTTAGAAGACATGCTTGGCTTAGGGAACAGACCCTGCCAGACCATGTCAAATGCAAACTTGTAGATGTTCCCCTGGATAAGGACTTCTTTTCTGAGTCAAAGGCTGAGGCTGTGCTAAAAAAAGATGTAAGATGAAGTAAAATCTGTGCAAACTGTCAAGGACATTCTCCAAGTTCAGTCTCCTAGGTTTAGTAGGAATTTTTCCACTAAACACTGGCCCTTTCTTCCTCAATGAAAAGGCGGCAAGAGGAAGCCTCTGAGGGGAAGGTCTCAAAGATAGCAGCAGTCACAAAGGCTCTTTTTAGTGGTCCTCAGGTGCCCCAGGCAGGGATTTCTAGGCCACAGGACCTGGCAGAGAGCAGCAATGACTTTTTTCCCCCTACCCCACATCCCACCCTCTTAACAAAAGATAGGAGGAAGCGGTCTCTGTTCAAAGAAAACTGGTCCCTCATTACTTCAGATAAGTGGGTTCTGAAGGTTATCTCAGACAGTTGTAAGCTTACTTTCCAAGAGCCATTAAGATACTCGGGTTACCCAGATGTTCCACAAAATGAGAGAGCCAAAGCCCTTTCTCAGATTAACAAACTGTGCTCACAGGACTCAGTGGAATCAGTACCAGATAATCAAATAGGGAAAAGGTTTTACTCCAGGCTATTCTTGGTTCCCAGAAAGAAAGGCTTCTGACACCTTGTCTTAGACCTGTCCACCCTCAATTGTTCCCCGTTGGTACCAAAATTCAGAATGTTGACTCTTCAAAAACGTCTTTCCATGGTAGCCCATTGGGCTTTAATGGTCTCGTTGGACCTAAAAGATGCTTACTTGCACATAGAGAAATCTAGCAGAAGTTTTCTTCACTTCAGGGCAGGTACCAGTTACTTTCAATTTTCTGCACTGCCCTTTGGCTTGTCAACTGCTCCCATTGTCTTCTCAAAATGTTTAGCTCCTGTGATCGCTTTCTGCAGGACAATAGGGATCCAAATTTACCCCTGTCTGGACAACTACCTAATTGAAGCCATAAGTCAGTCAAAAGCTCCTTTGAGGATCTTGCCTTCTCTTAGCCCTCGTCACCTCTTTGGGGTTCACCATAAATCTTTGCAAATCCATTCACCAGGGTAATTTTCCTGGGAGCTCTTCTGGATTCCTCCATTCAAAAACCTTCCTTCCTCTAGAAAAGATCTCTTCCTTGACTCCATACTTAATTTTTTTTTATATGCAGAGGGAATACCTCTCAACCGGGGAATTCCTCAGAGCATTAGGTTATATGGCATCTTCTATCCTCATGATCCCTCTGGTCAGGCTACACATGAGGAAGCTCCAGTGTTACCTCAAAAATCTGTGGTGCTAGCATTCGCAGTCCTTGGAAACAGAAATTCCACCAATCTCTTGCCTCAAGGAGAAGTTTGTATGGTGGACATGGGCATGTGCACAGAACCAGGGTCTCCTCTTCAGGTTCATCACTTAGGGCCATACTTTAACAGAAGCTTTGGAGTCAGCCAACACCTTCAATCCCAGGGCAGATGGGAAGATCAGTTCAGACACAGGCACGTAAACTGGAACAAACTGATGGTAGTGCAAAAGGATCTAGTGGCTTTTAAAGTTCAGTGGAATCCAGCAGTCCTGTTTGTCAAAACAGACAACACTACAATTATGTGATACATAAACAAACAAGGAGGCACTCACTCTTAACTTCTTTGTTGACTAGCAGTGCAGGTCTGGGAGACAGCTCACTCTCTGGGGTTGAATCTCATGGCACAATACCTCCAAGGGACTCAAAACACTCTAGCATGTCATCTCAGCAGGAACTTAATGTCTACATGAGTGGTATCTGCATCTGGAAATGCTTCTCAGCATAGTCCAGAAATGAGGATCCCCACAGATAGACCTCTTTGTCACCAAAGAAAGTGCTCAACTGAAAAGATTCTGTTCCAGGAGCAAACTACCCTTTATGCGTTCCGTGTCTTGCCTCTTTTCCAAAGGGTCTTGTTAAAAAATCAAAGAAGGCCCAAGGGTTATCCTGGTAGCCCCTGACTGGCCCAGGCAGCACTGGTATCCTCTGCTGCTAAGTTTAACCAACAATAAATTGTGGTAGTTACCTCAGAGAGTGGACCTTCCGACTCAGGACAATGGGAGGTTTGTGCATCCCAACCTACAGACTCTCAAACTCTCAGCCTGGATACGTCCACAAAATACTACTCTGAGCTCACCCTAAGGAGACAAGTTCAAGACATTCTCAAAGAGGCTAAAAGACCTACTAGGAAGTCATACTGAGCCAAGTGGAAAAGATTCTCCATTTGGTGACAGCAGCAAGGCCTCAATCCTAAATCAGCCAGTATTTCTGCTGTTTTAGATTACCTGGCTACTTTGGTGGATAGAGGCCCATTTTCTTCCAGCAACATTCACACCTTTGCCATTTCAGTTCGCATCGCTGCTCTTCCGCCTATCTTTTCCCACCTTCTGATGAAACAATTCCGTAGGGGAGTGGTCCATCTCAGACCTCCCAGGAGACAACCCATTCTTCCATGGGACCTCAGTTTTGTTCTAGAAAAACTGATGCTACCTCCTTTTGAACTGGCAGCTTCTGCTGATTTAAATTTTCTAACCTGGAAGACTGCCCTTTTGCTGGCTGTCACCTCAGCTAGAAGGGTCTCCAAACTGCAAGCTGTCATGGCAGTGGAGCCATTTCTCATATTCCACCCAGACAGAGCATCTTGCAGGACAATTCCATACTTTATGCCCAGGGTAGTCACAGTTGCATCCTTGAATCAAGCCATACACTTGCCCACCTTCTTCCCCAAGCCTCAGAACAGGGGAGAAAGAATCCTTCACTCCTTGGATGTGCACAGACAGCTTCCCTACTATCTTGACAGAAATAAATCTTCAGGAAATCAGACCAGCTCTGTGTCCTTTGCCACTGGCTCTGAAGGGAAATCAGTCTCCAAACAGACCATCTCCAAGTGGATCTTCCACTGTATTTTCTTTTGTTACAGCCATCATGGCAAGAAGCCTCTTGAAACTGTAAGGACTCCCTATGGCCATTTGTACCTTTGCTGCCTTCCGAAAGGAGTGCCTACCAAAGACATTTTGGATGCTGCTACCTGGTCATCTGTGCGTACCTTTACCAAATGCTATTAGCCTTCTGCAAGCTTAGAGCAGAATTTGCTACTGATATCTTGCAGGGCATACTCTCTTCTCCATAGTGTACCTTTCACCCTCATCTCACCTTCGAGAATCATCCCAATAGCAGGACTGCAACAGTAAAACACGAAGAACATAGTACAGTTGTGTCCACTTACCATAAATGCAGATGTTAGAGTGTATTCACTGTTGGTCTTACCCTCCCTCCTTCCCCATTTTTACCTGTAGTAGTCTGCTTCTGTTTTCTGCACCATCCAGAGGACTCCCTGGGTGTTTGCCCTGCAGGCTCCTTTTTCGACCTTTGTCCCCTTGCTTATGTTTCATCTTGGGGGCTCCTAACTTCTGAGGGGCAAGAAAAAACTGATGTAATGGCGTCAGCTCTGGCTCCCTTTATACTGAAGCATACTGATGTCAGGGCAGGGCATCCGCCAGCATTAGGAGGAGAGAGATTTTTATTCTGGTAGTCAGGCTGGCCAGGGGCTTCCACAGCAGGAAATCCACAAGTCAGGAGTGCAACAATGAACACACTCGAACATCTACATTTTTGGTAAATGTATACAACTGTACTTTCTGGAAAAGGTGGCAATTAAAAAAAAAAATGAAGAAAAAAATAGACTTGAAGTTTGTGGACTGTTAAACTTGTTTGAGGGCTCTACAGTATAATTCTCACTTTGTCATCAGTGTTCAGAAGGATAATGAAGGACATTGAGGATGTTACTCTGTAAAAAAAAAAAAAAAAAAAAAAAAAAAAAAAAGTTTGTAATGTATGTATAATAAATTTCTTAAAGTCAGTTGTATGTTACTCGTTAAAGTAGTCCTGTATAGTATGCAGTGATAGTTAGAGCTGGTGGTGGAGTCTTATGTTAATGCCAGTGATAAAGTAGGATTTTGTTTTTTCACTTTAATGTATCGGGGTGTACTGTAACAAAATAACTGCTAGATATAAGCAGCGTAATGTTATAAACTTGGACTGCAGGTGGGAAGAGATGTGAATTAATCTTGTGTGTATTAAGTTATGGTGGTTCCCCTGGTGCTGTACATGCAGGTGGAAGTGTGCACTAAAATCATTTAAAATGATAGCTCACCTCAAATGCTGGAAACTCTCAAGCAATTGCAAAGTCATTATCTGATCTTTTTTTGAGCTAGAGTCAGAGCTGTGCAGTTGCAGACAGTCTGCCGGTACAGGCAATTAGTCATGATATGACAGCATTGTAAAGTTTGAGGCATCTCTGTAGGAAAACCCTACAATTAGTAGTAAAAGTAGTAACAGGTTGTTCAGTGAAAATAAATGAAGACGTGATGCACTGAAGGGAATACAAGCAGTGCATTTCCAGTAGAGTCAATTTCAGTATAGTCAAAAAAATAAATTTTTTTTTTCATTTAATGGAAGCCTGGACACTCCTTTCTAAGGCTGAAAATCAGGTAACTGAGAGTATGCAAGTTGTTAGTGGGACAAGAATGGATGGCTTGGGTGCAGGAAGGAACATAAACTCTAACATGCTTTTTCAGCATGACTAAACTTTACTTTAGAATTGGTAAAGCCTGTGGGTGTAGCTATCAATTTGGGGTATGTACCCATATATGAAGTGGTACCTGTAGTCACGTGTTTACTGTGAGTTGAAAGGGGTTGGGGGTTCAAATTGAAAATGTATATTTTTTTGTTTCTTGAGTATTTTTATTAAATTGAGAAGTCTGGGAAATTTTAACAAGTCCAAATAGAGAACAGAAGGAACAATTGCATGTAAGATCAGTCTGACAAGCATTAATGTGTGGATATAAATTGCAAGTTATAATTGTATATACAAAATAAATTGAACTGTATTGTAGAATATATGAACATAATAACATCTTATCAGAATGACAGCATTATGAGTCATAATATGAAATGTGAATGGTACTGTAGGTTTGGACAGGAAGCGGAGAATATTGAATTATTTTAAGAAATGTGGGGTATAAAATGTAAGATGTAAATAGCAATGTTATAGGAGACACAGGTAGAAATGAGCATGTGAATTTGGCAAATTAAGGATTTCAGAATAGCTGTTCAGCAGAGTGTCTGGAACAAAGGAAAAGGGGGGTAATACTGATTGCAAGAGGTGCAACAAGAGTATTAGAGGTGGAGGAAAATAAGAAGAAAGACAAGTGACATATTTGTGGTAAAACATGGTTATTGGCAGGTAAGAAGGATTACATTTGCATGTATTTATGTTTGTTTGTTTTCTTTCAGCTTTTCCCTGTTAGGGGTCGCCACAGCGGAACTCCAGTCTGCTAATGATTGGCAGTCGATTTTTACGGTGCCGAGGTGCCAGCCTGACACCCAGCCTTCAACGAAGGCATGCCCATTCACGCATGTCTTTCAGACACCACTCGACCATGGGGAGGACATGCAGACTCCACACAGAAGGCGCTCCAGCCGAGAATCGAACCAGAGAACCTCTTACTGTGAGGCAACAACGCTACTGTTGCACCATCGCAGCTTCTGTTTGCATGTATTTATAATCCACCTAAAACTACTACTGTCAAGGAACTGAAGATAGCTATGGGTATGGGTATGGGAGAGGTAATTAGCTTCCAGCAGGGAATATTCATGGGTGGAGACTAAAACCTGATAAATGTTTTGGGGGCTTAGAATGGAGAATGTAATGGTAGATTTGTGAAGAAGTATGTGAATATTTGGAGTGAAAGATATGAAATTAAATTCTGTCTGGTTTCCTGCTGGTATATATTATCCCCAGACTGCAATAACTGGGTTACATTGGACAGAAATTATATTTCACAATAGCATGGGTATGTAATTGAAAGCTTTCAGGCACATCTGACAAACTGTTTCTGAGCATGTGCCAGCCAGTAAATGCTAAGAAAGATGCAGAGTAATCAAGTAAATTAGACTTTGCTGCTTTACTACTTGCCTGTTAAAAAACGTAGTTTAAGGATTAGGTAATGGAAATTATTAGGGTTGTTGGGGAAAATGCAGATTTCTTCATCAGGTATAGCTAAGGGGTTGGATAAAAGGAAAATAAGTATGAAGAAAGAGTGGAAAGACTAGGAATTTAGAGTGATTATCAAAGCTTAAAGAATTTTAGGTAAAGGGGGATTTTGCAGAACAAAAGAAGAGCAGTTATTGACCGCTAAAGGGAAACAGGAATTTTTTTTATAACTCTCCCATTGCACAAAAATTATTAGTGCCACAACTTTGGCAACAGAAAATGGAAAGGGGCATTGCCAAAGTTAGGGAACTTATGACTTGGAAAAATAACAATTGACCCTGTGGAGATTAGAGATATTTTGGAAATTCTGTGAAAATATGAATAGAGATGAGAAATTGGGAAACCAAAGATAAGACTCAAATGGAGGTCTTAACAGGCCAAGACTGGAGGAAGATTAGGCTCAAGAATTAATATATGAGATGGCTGGGGATGAAATAAAAATGGTGATGTGTAATAAGTCAACAGGGAAGTCTCCAAGAATAGATGACATTCCTCGAAGTTTGGAGGTTAGGAGGGAAGGAGGTGATAAAGATTTGGAAAGTTTTGTTTAACAATGTTTTAAAAGGAGGAGCACTATCAGCATCTAGGGAAAAGTTGTGGTAGCTGTACTGTTCAAAGAAAGCAAAGACCCTTTAAACCCTACATCATATAGACCCATTTAAAATTTGAATCAAGAGTATAAAACATTTGTCTGTACTAGCCAAGAATATAGCTAAAGTGTTGCCAAAACTGACATATGGAGCAGTGTGGTTTTGTGGAGGGTAGGCAAACATTTGACTGTTAACAGAATGACTATGATGGAGGGGTGGTTACATTGTACGGAGTGAGAGAGAGTAGGAATTTCAATGCATGACCTTGAGGATAATAACAACAATACAGAATGTTATATTTACAAAGTAGTACAAATTGTTTTGAGATCTAAGCCAATACGGGGACCGAGAAAGGAGGTTTTACAAATAGTAGGGGCATAGAAAACGGGTATGAGGGAGTTGGAATTTATTGGAGAAAAGTAGCAAAGAAAAATAAAAGTAAAGCCCCGCCGGACTATGAGAATAAATAATTGGGTGACTATTTTATTAACCAGAAACTAGACTTGGCGCTTTCGCCCCTCGTAAACATGGGCCATCATCAGAGTAAAGTTTATAACAGTTCTTTGCTATTTGTACACACATTAAACAACTTAATCTGTTGGTTGCTGGTTTAATTACTTAGTTATTCTTTAAGTTACTTAACGTGTGCATAAATGGCAAAGAATTGTTATGAACTTTACTCTAATAATGCCCCATGTTTACGAGGGTTGAAAGCACTAAATCTGGTTTCTGGTTAATAAAATCATCACCTAATTATTTACTCTCATAGTCTGATGGTGCTTTGAACGGATGTTATCTGTGTCATTATTCATCACAGATGGGTCTTGAATCCAACCTTGGATCCGAGGGAGCAACAGATAGACAGATCCAGAGCTCAAGCTCCTCCCCTTCCCACATTTCCCCACTGACCTGTAACCCTCCAATCTCGTTTGCCGTGAAACACTGAGGACATGATTCTAGACGCTCAAGCTCTTTTAGCGTAGCGTATTGGTTTCTCTGTTACCTCTCCTCCCTATTCTTTTTTTAGCTCGTTTTAACTGTTGAGTTCCTGCCCTTTTTCCCCATGGGTCCCTTATGCCCCCATAGTTGGTTACCTAACTTAAAAAAAAAAAAGTGTTTTGACTGTTAATTCTCGATCCTACCCCTTGTTCGGTTAGGTTGGCTTGTGTGTGGTGCTTTCTTTGCGACGGTGTGCATGTGGGTTTGATTGGAACATATCTGGCAAGCCTTCTGGCTTTAATATATGCTCCTCGTGCGATTGGAAGATGTCTCATTCCGATTCGCATGAGACGTGTGTTTGTTGCTTGGGAGAGTCTCACCTGGAGGTTGAATGTGACATTTGTGCTGGATTCAACCCCAAGGCTCTCATGGAGTTCAGAAACAAATTTCTCCTAAAACAGTTGGGTCAGGGAGGTCCACTGACTTTGGATTCTCCATTTAAGGCTTCTCAGGACCCAAAAAAGAGACCTCTCTCTTCCTCCAAGGGGTCTCCTTTGGTATCCAAAAAGCTGAGGGTTTTGGATTGCAGATCCCCGGATCCGAGTCCAGTCTCTATGGCTTTGGATCTGGCCTCTTCGGTGCTGGACAGCTTTGGGCCAATATTGTCTGGGGGCTTCTGTGCTTAGCCGGGTTCCCTTATCCCTTCCCAGGCGGCCACGGGAGAGGAGCGGGGAGCCTCTTTCAGTCCAGTGGTCTTCTGGGTGGTAGAGAGGACCTTTTCCAGCTTGGGAGTCACCTCTTCTGTGTCTCTAGGACCTCCCCAGCCCCTCTTAGCTTTGGGTGGCTAGGCCTCCTCATCCTCCCAGGGTCAGCCCTCTCATGAGTGCCTTCAGACAAGTGCTGCCCCACTCGGGATCCCTGTCTCTTCTGCATCGTCCCCAGAGCCCACCACGGAGGAACTCCCTCGGAAGACAATATGTTAGAGAAGACACCTGGACTCTCCTAGAGAGTCCCTCACCGAGGACACAGATTTTGAGGAGGGAGACAGGTCCAGCAGACTTCTGTCTGAAGAAGTGTCCTTTGGGGACATCCTCAGAATTCTCAAGCAAAGAGGCGGTTGGTCTTCTCCCCACCCTGTCTTTGGAGGAATCAGTGTTTCTGAAGGCCTTCAGGATGTGCTCATCTTCTACCTGGGTGTCCCCCCGCCGACAAGCTTGTGGACCTCATTGTTGGCAGGGCTTGGAAGGAGCCAGACACAGTGGAACCCAAGAAGGCAGACAAATTTCAGTCCCAACAAAAAACAATGTCTTTTGGCTTTTCCTGGTTAGGGGCCACCACAGCGGATCACTGGTCCACTGATTGATTGGCAGTGATGTTTTTACGGTGCTGAGTTGCCAGCCTGGCTCCCAGCCTTCATAGAAGGGACACACACATGCACCTACTTGCATGTCTTTAAAACTCACTCGACTGCAGGGAGGACATGCTGACTCTGCACATATGGTGCTCCAGCCAAAAATCGAACTGGTGAACCTCTTGCTGTGAGGCGACAACGCTAAGCACTACACCAGCGTGGCCGACAAGATAAGACTTTTTGGAGTAAGTGCATACCTGTTGATGCCATCGTGGTGGCCGACGTTACTAAGGAGGGGTTAGTGGAGCAGAGCTCCTCGGTCCATCCTCTGAATAGAGAGTCTCAGGCGATTGACCACTTTGGAAAGCTCGTATTTTCCTCAGCTACATTCGGATTGAGAGCAACCAACTACATGGTGCATTTTACCCGGCTTCAGAGGGAATTGGTGTTTGAACTTTCCACATCCCTTCACAGTTTCTGCATCTGGAGAGTCTTGAGCTGGTGTCTCTTAAATTGTCCACTGTGACTTCCCTGGCTATTGATTTGCTGAGATTGATCTCCAGCATGGTGGTGGCCACGTCTTGAGCGGCTGGCACAGATATTGCCATTAGACGGCATGTCTGGCTTTGCCTTTGCGCATTTGCAGAACCCTTCAAGGCATCTTTTACTAATGCTCCTTTTAAAGGTTTGACCTTGATCAGACCTTCCATTCAAGGAAACATTGAACTGTAACAAGCAGGGAGGATAAGACTCTTGTTCGCGTAGGAATCAAGATGTCCTTCAAGGATGCATCTGCAGTCCTTACATATGGGTTGTCCTGCCTCAGGCAGCCCTTCGGTCGGCCGGATTCCAAAGTCTGGGTCCGGCGTCGGCTAATGTCGCCCCTTTCCCCGACGTCAGAGCGCCTGGGGTATAAAAGCATCAGCCGACGCCATCTTCCTCAGTCTTTCTTGCCGCGAGGTGCCCAAAGCAGAAGCAGTTCGCAAGTGCCGGTCGGCCAGCTCCTGTGATTTCAGCTACCGAAGTCTTCAAAAAAGCTAAGTACCCCGTTGGGGACTCTTTCTTGCCTCAGCCGATGTCAGATCAAACAGTTAAAGTTAATAATTGTTTATCTTGTGGGAAACAAATACCTCATAAGGATTTCCACTCTTACTGCTTACCCTGCCTAGGCCCAGACCACGACGTCTCGGCCTGTTCAGCCTGTGCTTCCTTCAATAAGCGCATTCTTAGGCGTCTGGCAGAGTTTGCAGAGGAATTTTTTGGGGACAATTTCTGTTATATCATGCCGTCGGAGCTTCCGACAGCTCATTTACCCAAAAAACGAAAGGATAAGGACCGACACACACGGTCCGCAGTTTTGGCCGACTCCACGCCTAGGCCTACCGCGAGTGTCTCAGTCTCTACTGAAGCCGAATCTCTACCGCTTCCGACCGACGACACCGCACAGCCGGTAACTTCGGTACCGGAGGCCATCACTGGGTCGGTCATAGAATTACCGTCTGAAACCGGTGCTCAGGAAATATCCGGCACCATTTCTGTTGACAAAACTACTCTAGCACGTGGGGCAGCCAGGCCTCCTGTATCCATGTCCATTAAGGCCTTTACACGGGCTAAAGCTGCTAAACAGCCAAAAACTCTCCCTCCCAAGGCTATTCCTCAGGGATCCACTACCGGTTCACAAATTTTAAGTTTGGCTGAAGACCTTATTTCCTTAATCAGGGGCTCTCAGCCACATCCAGACAGGGGCTCTCATCCACCTCCAGGCAAAAGGCCCAGGGTTGAGCAGACAGATCCCCAGGCTTCAGATGAGGCCTCAGATGACTCTGCCCTTTCAGACTACCAGGAGGAGGCCATTCCGGCCTACGAGGACTCGGATGCAGAGGAATCTATTCCCTCGGCCTCCCCCCCTGAAGAATTTTCCTTTGGGGAGACCCTTCACTCCATGAGAGAGCATTTCAAATGGCAAGGCCAGGAATTCTCTGATTCCAGGAAGAGGTTAAGGACCTTTTTGCATTTACCTCAGCATAGACCTTTGGCTATTCCTCCTGTTTTAAGTGTTATAGAAGATGTATACTCTGAGTCTAGTATTTCCCCTGACTCCCTTCCTCCGGCTCCTGTCAAACCTGACAGGTACTACAGGGTCCCGGACTCACATCTATACCTTTACAAGGGCCACTCTGCTGACCCAGAAACTATTTCCCAGGGCCCTAAAGGGGTTACAACCACCGCTACCAAGAATCCACTTCCTTCTGAAAGGGAATCCAGGGCTTTAGAGAGATGGGGTAAAAAGTGTATACTTCTTCCACTCATTTTGTGAGAGCTTTAAATTGTCAATTCCATATGATACAGTATCAAGAGTATCTGTTAGATGAATTGCATAAAAAACTATCCTCGCCTGAACCCCTAGACCGCAAGGCGCTTCAGGATCTGGTGCATAACTCTCAGTAGGTTAGCAACCATTTCTTACAGTGTGGTTATGATGCATTGGAAGCTTCATGTAGATCAGCAATGACAGGTGCAGTCATATGTAGACATGCTTGGCTGAAGGAACAAACACTGCCAGACCATGTTAAAGCAAAGCTTCTGGATGCACCACTGGAAAAACAAAAGTTATTTGGTTCCACGGCTCAAGAGGTCTTAAAGAAATTTGAGGAAAAGGCTAAATCAGTACAAACAGTCAAAGATTTTCTCCAGGTCCAACCACCAAGATTCAGCAGAAATTGGCCTTCTAAGAATTGGTCCTTTCCAGACAGACAGATTTCAAAGAGGCAAAAACAGGCGTGCCAGATGTAGAGGGCAAGCTCGAGGCTCCTACAGAGGACGTCAATGGCAGCCTCCTAACCAGAGAGGTAGTGCAGGACCTTCTACTGCTGCACAAGGACAAGCTCAATGACTTGACTTTGACTCCGCCAACCAGGGCTCAATTGGAAGCACCTTTGGGCGGAAAGCTATCTTTATTCTCAGAAAATTGGCACAGTATTACAAAGGACAAATGGATACTGCAAATAATAGACAAAGGATACAGATTCCATTTTCATACATTACCAAAAAGACAAGGCATGCCAAACCTGCC
Source organism: Protopterus annectens (assembly GCF_019279795.1). Taxonomy (NCBI): domain Eukaryota; kingdom Metazoa; phylum Chordata; order Ceratodontiformes; family Protopteridae; genus Protopterus; species Protopterus annectens. Next base: position 419,144,036 of record NC_056746.1, read on the forward strand.
ACCATATCAAAGGGCAGAGGCTTTCAAGCAAATTTCCAAACTACTACAAATGAAGGCAATAGAAAAGGTTCTTTACACAGAACAAGGCCAAGGATTTTATTCCAGACTATTCCTTGTTCCAAGAAAAGAAAAGCAATGGAGGCCTATTCTGGACTTGTCCGCACTGAATACTTATCTCATCGTGCCAAAATTCAAAATGCTGACCTTACAGCAACTCCTTCCCATGCTGGGCAAGGGGTCCTGGCTGGTAACTCTAGACCTCAAGGAGGCATACCTGCATGTCCCTATCAGACAAAGTTGCAGAAGACACCTCAGATTTCTTGCAGGTTCAGAGCATTATCAATTCTCAGCATTGCCCTTTGGCGTATCTACTGCGCCCAGAGTATTCACGAAATGCCTGGCATCAGTAATTGCACATTGCAGACTTCAGGGGATTCAAATATACCCATACCTGGACGACTGCCTTATACAAGCGGACAGCCAACAAACATTGGTAAAACACTTGAACTATGCCATCCGCCTACTACAGGCCTTGGGATACACAGTCAACATTCAGAAGTCAAGACTTGTTCCATCCCAATGAATAATTTTTCTGGGTGCAAAGCTGGATACAAACACCCAAATGGCTTTTCTCACAGAAGAAAAACAAGAACAATTACCAGATTATTTCAGAAAACTGACAACACAAACCCAGCTGACTGCAAGGAAAATCCTGCAGGCCCTGGGTTTCATGGCATCTTGCATTCTTCTGATTCCACAAGCAAGGCTGCATATGAGGAAACTACAGTGGTACCTAAGGAGTCTATGGTCTCAACACCGTCACAGCCTAGAAGCTTTGATCCCCCTCATTCCATGCCTCCAAAAGGAATTTCTGTGGTGGGCACAAGCAAGCCAGTCAAACATGGGTCTGCCTTTCAGCAAGCCTCAGATCAGCCAAACCATTACAATGGACGCCTCAGACCATGGATGGGGAGCGCACATGAAGGGCAGATGTATTCAAGGGCAATGGACGCAAAAGGAATTGCGCCTTCACATCAACCAAAAGGAAATGCTGGCAGTGATACATTCAATCGAGGTCTTCGAACAATTCCTGCATCAAGGTCACCTGCTAATAGACAGACAATACCACAGTTATGTGGTACATAAACAAGCAAGGAGGTACCCATTCCTACCCTCTTTGCAGGCTGGCAATGAATCTTTGGGAACTTTCCCTAAAACTCAATATAGAGCTGTATTCCCAGTTCGTACCAGGAAAGGACAATGTACTGGCGGACAGCCTAAGCAGAAACAACATGGATCCACACGAATGGATGTTGCATCCAGACATTTTTCTTCAGATAGCACAAGCATGGGGAAGGCCGGACATAGATCTTTTTGCCTCCCCCCACAACCATCAACTGAAGAAATTCTGCACAAGGACATACCATCCTCAAGCATGCAAAGTGGACGCCCTATCCTTCAGCTGGAAGGCTCTATCAGTATATGCATTCCCACCTCTTCCGTTAATGACCAAGGTCTTACTGAAGATCAGGACAGAGCAACCAAGAGTGATTCTGATAGCTCCGGACTGGCCAAGACAACACTGGTACCCACTGTTAAAGAGCATGTCACGCACGAAACCGTGGCCCCTGCTACAATGGGCACGTCTTCTGACACAGCACAATTACAAAACTCTGCACTCCAGTCTAAAAACCTTGCAGCTGACAGCCTGGAAAATACCTTGACTCCTCGCCAGGATAAACTATCCAAGAGGGTAAAGGATATCATCATGGAAGCTCGGCGGCCCTCCACAGGAAAGGCATATTCAGCAAAATGGAAAAGATTTCTAACCTGGAGCACCGCAAAGGGTCAGGATCCGACAGTGATGAGCATTCCACATATCCTTGAATACTTGACTGAAATGCTCCATAATGGCCTTTCTTACTCATCCATAAAAATTCATGCTTCAGCTGTTTCAGCAGAGTACAACACTGATCCACCTGTATTTTCTCATCCTCTGCTAAGGCAGTTTCTAAGAGGAATAAAAAACATCAGCCCTCCAAGGAGACCACCAGTGCCTACATGGGACCTTAACTTCATGTTGGAAAAATTAACTCTACCTCCCTCTGAACCAGCAGCATCTTCAGAACTGCAATTCCTGTCTTGGAAGATTGCCTTCCTTCTGGCCATAACCTCAGCAAGAAGAGTATCTGAGTTACAGGCCCTCATGGCAGTACAACCATTTCTCATTTTCCATAAGGACAGAGTCTCTTTGAGAACCAATCCTTCATTCATGCCAAAGGTGGTATCCAGGGTTTCACTGAACCAAGCTATCCACCTGCTTACTTTCTTTCCAGATCCACAAAATAAAGGAAAGAAACTTCTGCATACCCTGGATATTCACAGACAGTTGCGCTACTACTTGGACAGAACTAAGCCTTACAGAAAAACTGACCAACTGTTTGTAGCATATGCTGCTGGTGTACAAGGAAAAGCAATTTCCAAACAAACAATTTCAAAATGGATAGGAAATTGCATTCGATTCTGTTACTCTTTTCATGGAAAAGCTGTGCCAGCTAACATCAGACCTCATTCCACCAGAGCAACAGCCACCTCCACAGCCTTCTTAAGAGGGGTGGCTACCAAGGACATTTTAGAAGCTGCTACATGGAGCTCTGTGCATACATTTTCCAAGCATTACAACTTACCCTTATATTCCAGATCCAGAGCAGGCTTTGCTACGACAGTCCTGCAGGGCATGTTAGCTACACCATCCTTTTCTTAGGTCCAACCTCCCCCAGCTTGGCTATGGTATTCTACCCATATGTAAGGACTACAGATGCATCCTTGAAGGACATAGTACAGTTTTGTACCTACCATAAATGTAGATGTCCGATAGGTATGCATCTGCATTCAGATTTTCCCTCCCTCCTACCCCTCAGTGGTATTCTTTGGGTACCTATCCCTCATTTTAGCTAGCTGGGGTTATCTTTTATGGTGTATTAGTTTTTTATTGTTGTGCATGATTGGAATTTATTAATTTCTCCAAAATTTAGCCTTCTTTAGAGGGCACCTGGCATCTGGGGCAAGAAAAACTGAGGAAGATGGCGTCGGCTGACGCTTTTATACCCCAGGCGCTCTGACGTCGGGGAAAGGGGCGACATCAGCCGACGCCGGACCCAGACTTTGGAATCCGGCCGACCGAAGGGCTGCCTGAGGCAGGACAACCCATATGTAAGGACTGCAGATGCATACCTATCGGACATCTACATTTATGGTAGGTACAAAACTGTTTTTCTACTCTACAACGATTTTGTATAAGACTTAGAGAGGTGGTAAGAAACTTTGGTTCAAGAATCCTCTTCCACAAGCCAGGGTAAGGGGATTCAGTGGTAGAATCTGCCCCAGAGCAGAGGGGATCTGCAGAATCGGGGCTCCCGGAAACCCTTCTCAGAGAAGATTTTTCAGTGCTTCTGAAGTGTTGCCCAACTGTCCTGCCCTGAAGGCAGTCTGGGGACAATTCTTCCTTTAATCACTAGCCTGGACAAATACATCCTCAGGTCAGTGGGTGTTAAATGTTATATCCAGAGGTTACTTCATTCCCTTTTTTCAGCCCTTCCGGTTTCAAAATCTCTCCCGGACGTACCACCGCACCAAAGGGAGTTGGCCCTTCTCGGGGTTCAAGAACTTCTTATAAAAAGAGCCATCCAAGAGGTCCCAACAGGACAGCGAGGGTCAGGAACTTACTCTCGCTTCTTTTTGGTGCCACAAAAGACCAGGGATCTGCATCCAATTTTGGACCTCAGCAAACTGAATCTCTCAGTCCAGAAATCCAAGTTCCGGATAGTGACCTTTCAGTTCACTTTGCCTGTCTTGCGCAAGGACGATTGGATGTGCTCACTGGATCATATCAAGATTGACAGGTGTTCCAGGAGATGCTTGCGCTTTTGGTTAGGGACCAATCACTACTAGTTCAGAGACTTGCCCTTTGGACTCACCACACCCCCTGGGTGGTTTACCAAGTGTTTGACAGTGGTGGTGGCTCATCTCCGGCTGCAAGGCTTTCGGTCTTTCTGTAACTGGGCGATTGGCCCCTTACGGTCCCCACGAGGGATCAACTGTCAGTGGCCACCAGGTATATCCAAAAACTCTTTCAGGATCTTGGCATCACGGTCAGCCTGTCCAAATCCAATCGTTCTCCGTGCCAAAATGTAGAGTTTATCGGAGTTCAGCTGGACACTGTGTCTGAGACCGCAGCACTACCCCTACGCAGAGTTCAACTTATTTGGGATCATGTCTCACTGGTTCTAGAGTGGCCAGCAGCCCATCTAATTCTTCAAGCGCTAGGTTCGATGGGGATTGCCATCCAGTTAGTACCACTTGCCAGGTGTTGCATGCAGTTCTGCAATGGACTCTGGCAGTTCAGGGGTCCGCTCAGGTTCATCCCATGTCTGTCAAGATGAGTCATGTGCAAAAATCACCTTTCTTGCTGGCTTCAGTCTCAAGACCTAACTGTAGACAGACCCTTTTGCTTCCCCTTCCCAAGGCCACAGTGACCACGGACACCTCCCTGTTGGGGTGGGGGTGCAGTTTCAGGGCAGGACGGTTCAAGACGTGATCCCCCACAGAAACGAAATTGCACATGATTGTCCTGGAGATGAGAGCAGTCCTTCTAATGTTGCAAGCCTTTCAGGAGCGTCTCCCTGTCTGGACTATAGCAGTTCAAAGGGACAACATGGTGGTTGTCTGGTACAAGTGGGGGGGGGGGACATGGCCTTATCCCCTGTGCAGAGAGGCCATGAGAGTGTGGGAATGGGCTATGTCTTCCAGGCGCTTTCTTCTTGCAACTCGCATTCCTAGCAGTTCCAACGTGTTGGCCAACAAACTCAGCAGGTCTGTCTTGAGTCCTCACGAGTGGTCCCCGAGTCCAGCAGTGGCATGTCAGATATTCGACTGTTGAGGTCAACCATGCTGCGATCTCTTTGCCTCACCCAGTCAACCACAAATGCAGCAACTACTTTGCCCTGATCCACCTGACGGGAGAGTCACCCAGGGATGCTCTGGTTCATGATTGGCCATAGGGACTCCTTTCTGCGTACCCCCTCCATTCCTCTAATTTCCAAGGTCTTGCAGAAAGCTTGTCTCCTGAAGACTTCTGTCATCCTCATTGCCCCTTTTTGACCTCGTCAGGGGTGGTTCTGTCTTCTTTGGTCTCATCTGAAATATCCTCCCTGGATATTGGATCCCATTCCGGATCTTATTTCCCACCCGTGGGGGCTTCCCCTTCCTAACCTCCAGTCTCTTTTTCTAACCACTTGGTTCCTCCAGTTCCAGTGATCCTTTCGCAGTCCAGGCTTTCCTCTCCGGTGCAAAGCAACATCCTGGCATCTCCGAAGCCGTCTATGACGAAGGTGTATTCCAGTAAATGGAAAAGATTTTCTGTTTGGGCCACACAACATAATTTGGATCCTTTTTCAGCCCCTATCCCTGATGTTTTGCTGATGTTCGTGTTTCACAGTTGTAGTCATCACCTGTGGGGTTATCCCTGCTGTGGTAGGCCTCGGCCGGCCCGAATACCAGAGTCAATGTTTTATTTGCATCAGCTGCAGTCTGACGTCAGGTCATCAGTGCTATAAAGCTAGGCAGCCGATGTCATTACATCAGTCTTTCTTGCTGTGGAGCCCATAACAGAAGCAGTTTGCATGAGTGCTGGTCGGTCGCTACCAGAGTTTGAATTTCAGCTGAAAACATCTAAAGCTAAGTACCCCATTGGTGACCCTTTTTGCTTGCACTAACCGATGTCCGAAAAAGTTAACAATTGTCTCATCTGTTGAAAGCAGATCCCACACAGAGACTTCCATTCTTACTGCATCACTTGTTTCGGCCCAGACCACAACGCCCCTCGTTGTCGGTTTTGTGCTCTCTTTAATGCGAGAACCATTCACCGTAGAGCTCTTAATGTCCTTCAAGGATGCATCTGCAGTCTTTACAAATGGGTTGTCCTGTCGTCAGGCAGCCCTTCGGTCGGCCGGATTCCAAAGTCTGGGTCTGGCTTCGGCTGGTGTCGCACTTCACCCGACGTCATAGCGGCAGTTATTCGGGTATAAAGGCATCAGCGAACGCCATTTTCCCCAGTCTTTCTTGCCGCGTGGCGCCCGAAGCAGAAGCTGTTCACAAGTGCCGGTCGGTCAGATCCAGAGATTACTACTACCGAATACTACTTCGAAGACTTCTATAAAGCTAAGTACCCCGTTGGGGACTTTTCTTGCCTCAGCCGATGTCAGAGAAAGTTAATAACTGTTTATCTTGTGGGAAACAAATACCTCATAAAGATTTCCACTCCTATTGCATACATTGTTTAGGCCCAGACCACGACGTAGCAGCTTGTCTAGCCTGTGCTTCTTTAACCGACGGACGCTTAGACGCCGCCGGACTTTGCTGAACAGATTTTCGGCTCGATGTTGCCTACATTATGCCCCCGGATCCTCCGACTACGCAATTAACCAAAAGGCCCAAAGAAAAGGACCGACACTCGCGGTCCGCGGTTTCGGCCGAAACCGCGGTTAAGCATACCACGAGTGTCTCTGTTTCGGCCGAAACCGAGCAAGCGGTTCTTTCTTCAGCCGATAACTTGCCTTCTACCGAGGCCTCTTCTAACCTGGTAGAAACGGCTTCTGAAATCCAGCCTTCTGTTGCGATTTCACAGGATTTATCAGACACCATTCCCCTAGATATTTCTTCCCCTGCACGTGGAGCTGCTAGGCCTCCTCCAGCTATGTCTATTAAGGCCTTTGCCAGGGCTAAAGCAGCCAAAGCATCAAAACCTGTGCCTTCCAAGCCCCCCTCTCACAGGCCCAGCACCAGCTCCCATATGCTTTCTTTGGCAGAGGATTTCATCTCTTTAATTCGTGGAGCCCAGCCTCATCCAGACAGGGCCTCTCTCCCTCCTCCAGAAAAGAGGCCTAGAGCAGAGCCTCCTGAGCCAGTAGCCACAGATGATTCCTCTGATGACTCAGATCATACAGACCCTCCTGAGGCTTCTTATTCTCCTTACGAAGACTCTGATGCTGAGGAATCCATCCCTTCAGCCTCTCCTCCTGAGGAATTTTCCTTTGGGGAAACCTTGCATGCTGTGAGGGAACTATTTCAGTGGCAGGGCCAAGATTTCTCAGACTCTAGAAAAAGGCTTAGGACCTTTCTACACTTGCCACAGCATAGGCCTTTAGCTATACCTCCAGTTTTATCTGTTGTTGATGATGCATTTAATGATGCTTGCACTGCTCCTGATACTTTACCTCCGGCTTCTGCTAAGCCCGATAGGTACTACAGGGTCCCGGACACTCATCACCACTTATATAAGGCTCCTTTTGCAGATCCAGAGACTATCTCCCAGGGCCCTAAAGCTGTAGCAGCTACTTCTTCTAAAAACCCCTCCCCTCTGAAAGGGAATCCAGGTCCTTAGAGAGATGGGGTAAAAAAGTTTACACCTCTGCTACTTTGTCAGCTAGAGCTTTGAACTGCCAATTTCATATGATTCAATGTCAAGAGTTTATGCTTGACCAGTTGACTAAAAAGCTGTCCTCAGAAGAATCTATAGATAAAAAGTATGTTCAAGAAATGTTACATAACATACAGCAGGTTAGTAACCATTCTTTAAAATGTGGCTATGATGCACTGGAGGCTTCCTTTAGATCAGCCATGACTGGCACAGTTATCAGGAGGCATGGTTGAAAGAACAGGCATTACCGGACCATGTCAAATCTAAGCTTTTGGATGCACCTATGGACAAGGTCAATTTATTTGGTGCCCCCGCACAGCAGGTACTAAAAAAGATGGAAGAGAAAGCAAAATCTGTGCAAACAGTGAAAGATTTCTTACAAGTTCAACCTCCAAGGTTTAGCAGGAACTGGCCCTCCAAGAATTGGTCCTTTCCGGACTCCTCTAAGGCACAAAGAGGCAGGAATAGGCGCTCTAGAGGCAGAAACCAATCCAGGGGTGCCTACAGGGGTCGCCAGTGGCAGGGTAACAACCAACGAGGCACGGATACAGCCACCACCACTACAACAACTCAATCACAGTGACTTGGCAGTGGCACCACCTACCAGGGAACAACTAGAAGCACCCTTAGGCAGAAAGCTAACATTATTTTCAAGAAACTGGCACTGCATTACAAGAGAAAAATGGATTTTGCAGACTATAGACAAAGGTTACAGGTTCCATTTCCATACACTACCAGGAAAGAGAGGAATGCCAAACCTACCACCTTCTCAAAGGACAGAAGCTCTAAAACAAATATCTCAATTATTAAGAATGAGAGCTGTGGAAAAGGTACCATTTATGGAGCAAGGGAAGGGATTTTACTCCAGGCTCTTCCTGGTACCAAGAAAAGAAAACAAATGGAGACCTATTCTAGACCTGTCCGCTTTAAACACATTCCTCATTGTCCCAAAATTCAAAATGCTGACCCTACAGCAGCTTCTTCCCATGCTGGGCAAGGAGTCTTGGCTGGTAACTCTAGATCTCAAGGAGGCATACCTGCACGTCCCCATAAGACCAATTTGCAGAAGATACCTCAGATTTCTTGCAGGATCAGAGCATTATCAATTCTCAGCATTGCCCTTTGGCTTATCTACTGCGCCCAGAGTGTTCACGAAATGCCTGGCATCAGTAATCGCTCATTGCAGACTTCAGGGAATTCAAATCTATCCCTACCTGGACGACTGCCTGATACAAGCAGACAACAAAAACAAACTCACAGAAGGCTTACAAAGAGTCATTTACCTGCTGCAAGCCCTGGGATATACAGTCAATACAAAAAAGTCAAGGCTGATTCCATCCCAAAGAATAACCTTTCTGGGTGCAGAACTGGACACATCAAAACAAATGGCATTTCTAACTGCAGAAAAGAAAGAGCAACTTCCTCTCTACTTCTTGGCATTAACAAAGCAGAGCCATCTAACTGCAAGAAAAGTGCTACAAGCTCTAGGCTTCATGGCATCCTGCATAATACTGGTACCTCATGCCAGGCTGCATATGAGAAAGCTACAGTGGTACCTAAAGAATTTGTGGTCTCAGCACAAGCACAGCCTAGAAACCAAAATTCCAATGATTCCATGCCTGAAGCAAGAGTTCTTATGGTGGGCTCAGGCCTGTCAATCAAACACAGGACTGCCCTTCTGCAAAAGTCAACCAAGACAAACCATCACGACAGATGCCTCAGACCTCGGTTGGGGGGCACACATGATGGGCAAGTGCTTTCAAGGCCTATGGACTCAAGACCAGCTGCATCTTCACATAAATCTAAAAGAAATGATGGCAGTAAAATTGGCAATCCATGCATTCAGACCTTTTCTCCAAGAAGGCCAGTTGATGATAAGGACAGACAACACCACAGTTATGTGGTACATCAACAAACAGGGAGGCACACACTCATACCCTCTATGCCGGTTGGCACTGGACCTATGGGATGTGGCTCTGAGCTACAACATTCAGTTACAGGCAATTTATGTACCAGGGAAGGAAAACATCCTAGCAGACATATTAAGCAGAACTACAACAGATGCCCACGAATGGATGCTGCATCCGGACATCTTCAAAACCATCACAAGAGAATGGGGATTACCACAAATAGACTTGTTTGCATCCCCTTCCAATCACCAGTTGAAGAAATTCTGCACAAGGACTTACCACCCACTTGCTTGGAAGGTGGACTCCCTATCTTTCAGTTGGAAAAGCCTGACAGCATACGCATTCCCACCACTACCTTTGATGCACAAGGTGCTTCTCAAGATCAAAGAGGAACGTCCGAGGATCATTCTGATAGCCCCAGACTGGCCAAGACAACATTGGTATCCACTGCTGAGGAGCATGTCCGGGAACAAATATGGACACTGCCCCTGATCCCATTACTGCTGACACAGAACAACTACAACATTCTGCATCCAAACCTAAAAACTCTGCAGCTAACTGCCTGGAACAGTACATAACAGCAATTAACCCAAATTTATCCCAAAGGGTTAAAGACATAATCCTGGAGGCTCGCAGACCTTCAACAAGAAAGAATTATGCAGCAAAATGGAAAAGATATCTCATCTGGAGTACTGCAAAGGGGCAAGATGTGACACTGGTGAACATAGCCAACATCCTGGAGTACTTGGCGGAGCTCTTCCATGCAGGCCTGTCCTATTCCTCCATCAAGATACATGCATCAGCTATTTCAGCAGAGTACAGCTTGGATCCTCCTGTCTTCGCATCCTCTGCTCAGACAGTTTCTGAGAGGAATTAAAAATGTAAAACCTCCCAGGAAACCTCCATTGCCAGCATGGGACTTGAACTTTGTGCTAGAAAAACTGACTCTTCCTCCTTTCAAACCAGCAGCAACAGCAGAATTGCAATACTTATCCTGGAAGACTGCTTTCCTGCTGGCAATAACTTCAGCAAGAAGGGTCTCTGAGCTACAGGCATTAATGGCAGTGCAACCCTTCCTAATCTTCCATCAAGATAGAGTGTCCATGAGAACAAATCCTACATTTATGCCTAAGGTGGTATCCAGAGTATCTTTAAATCAGGCTATCCACCTTCCTACATTCTTCCCCAACCCACAGAACAGGGGAGAAAGGCTCTTACATACCTTGGATGTACACAGACAATTACGCTACTACCTGGACAGGACAAAAAACAATAGAAAAACTGACCAGCTTCTGGTAGCATATGCAGCAGGAAAGGAAGGAAAACCAATTTCTAAACAGACAATCTCCAAATGGATAGGAAATTGCATTAGATTTTGTTACTCCTACCATGGAAAGAAAACTCCAGAGAACATCAGGCCTCACTCCACAAGGGCTACAGCCACTACCACAGCTTTCTTACGAGGAGTGGCTACCAAGGACATTATAGAGGCTGCTACTTGGACCTCCGTGCATACATTTGCCAAGCATTATAACTTACCTCTATACTCTAGATCTCGTGCTGGTTTTGCCACTGCTGTTTTGCAAGGGATCCTAACTACACCATAATCTCTTCTCATTTCCTCCTCCCCTAGTTTAGCTATGGTATTCTACCCATTTGTAAGACTGCAGATGCATCCTTGAAGGACATAGTACAGTTTTGTACCTACCATAAATGTAGATGTCCGAGAGGAATGCATCTGCAGTCAGGATTACCCACCCTCCTTCCCCCCTGAGGTACTCCTAGGGTATTTGCCAATCTTCAGCTAGCTTGGGGGGGATCTATTATGGTGTATTTGTTTGTATATATGTACATACATGCTTATTTTTGTGTTTGCTCTCTACTATTTGGAAACTTTGGCATTTATCCAAATTTAGCCATCCAAGAGGGCACCTGGCATTTGGGGCAAGAAACACTGAGGAAAATGGCATCGGCTGATGCCTTTATACCCGAATAACTGCCGCTATGATGTCGGGTGAAGTGCGACACCAGCCGAAGCCAGACCCAGACTTTGGAATCCGGCCGACCGAAGGGCTGCCTGACGACAGGACAACCCATTTGTAAAGACTGCAGATGCATTCCTCTCGGACATCTACATTTATGGTAGGTACAAAACTGTACTTTATAGATAGTTATTTTCATGCTCCATGTTCGCATTCCGATATGGCATCCATCAGCCAACAATCTGTGGACATTCCGAAAAAACGCAGAGATAAAGATAGAGACAGACCTCACAAGGCTAAGCCTTCCGACGACTCTACTCCTAAGCTAGTCATCAGTTCTCTGGAATTCAGTGAGGCAGTTTTGCAGCCCCTGATGCCCAATTCGATATCTACGCAGGCCTCTACTGAGACTTTTTCAGAGTCTAGTTTGCTGCAGTAATCATCTTTGTCTTCCAAGTCTTTGGCTGCCTGTGCCTCTGTTGGGTCTGGAGCCGCGACACTTGCAGCGGCTTCTGAGGAAGCCTTTCGCACTACCCAATCTAGACAAAAACTGACACCTTCTCATCCGACTACTGTTACTCTCAGACCAACGGATTCTTTCAGGCCTAGAAGCCCGGCCACTCGTAGAAAATCTGCTTCTAGCCACCATCTTGCTCTTGCTCCACCACCCCAAGCACAAATGCTTAAAATGGCAGAGGATCTCATCTCCCTTATCCAGGGTAGTCAGGCCACAACTTCTAAAAGGAAAAGGCACCCTTCTCCAGAAATTATGACAGAACAGGATTCTGAGGAATCTGACTATTCAGATTTTGAAGAGGAACAGCAACCTCTGACTGCTTATGAGGATTCAGATGCAGAGGAATCAATCCCTTCTGCCTCCCCGCCAGAGGACCTTTCCTTTTGGGAAACCCTTCACACCCTCAGGGAACATTTCCATTGGGAATCTCAGGACTTCCCTCAGTCTAAGAAAAGACTTGGAGAGTTTCTGGACCTGCCCCAGCACAGACCCCTGGCCACCCCTCCCTATTTTAGAAGTGGTGGATGATGTTTTCCTTTAATCCATCCTAGCCCCTGACTGCCTTCCACCTCTTCCCAGTAAACCTGACTAGTATTGCAGAGTACTGGATTCTCACAAATACCTGTACAGAAATCCTGCTGCAGACCCAGAGGTCTTACACGGGGACCTAAAGGAACTAAGACTAGTTCTGCCAAGAATCCTTTTCATTCTGACAAGGATTCCAGAGCTCTAGACATATGGGGTAAAAAAGTTATACACCTCTGCAACCTTAGCTATCAGTGCACTCATCTGTCAGTTCCATATGCTCAAGAATACACCGACAGTACTAAAAACTGTTAAAAGAAAAAACACAGCTCACGAGCAGGTAGTTCCCATACGTTTACTAGATATAAAAGATAAAACGAAACTTGAACTTAAAGTGCTTTTCGTTTGCACTGAAGCAGACTTCTTCAGAAGTACTTGTAAATAGAAACAACACAATTTAAATTGTCACAAGCACATTTCCTGTACATCAATAAACAACTTAAAGTTGTAGGCTTGGAAAGCCATCCGTTACATACATCAAAACAGCAGTGGGGTTGCCATAAAATATGTACTTGACTCTGTTTTATAAAATTATATGCAAAAGGCACCTACAAAAGACACGTTATAAAACGTCAAGTAACAAAATAAAATCAAGTTCTTTAACCAACCTTGAAATTAAATACTAACTAAACACTAATGACTCTGTCTACGTGGATGATTTACACAGTCGTTCCTACTGGAATCCAAGACCAATGTACAGACACCTTGTTGTGTAAATGTATTGTGTATGAAAGTGTGTATATAAAGTGCGGAAACTACATAAGCAGCAACATCTCACTACCACATGGGCCCATCTTATTAAAAGACGGTATGACTATCTGCGTGTGTTTTTGTTTTTCAAAATACAACTTATAGAACACATATTTAACCCAGGGGGTCTATATGCATCAAGCCTAATCTGCCACGCCAATTCCAGCTCTTCCAAAAGGATTGGCATCGGGCCACCTCTTATAGATGGAACAATCTGGTCTATTGCCATGTAAGAAAAGCAGTGACTAGGAAAAAGACTGTACATGCTTTGTCAAGGCATTTTCTAACTTTCCCTTACTAATTGCATATTGGTGCTCATAAACCCTCTCACGAAGTTTCCGTTCGGTTTTCCCGATGTAAAAAGTGAAGCACTGTTTACATTTTGCAAGGTAGACTATAAACTTAGACTGACAAGTTTAAATTTCACCTTGTATTGTATACTGTTGACAACAAATGTACTAGCTGATTCCATGTACTTGCAGTAATTACATGCCTCACATTTAAACATACTGGTTAACCCTGTGGTAAAAGGCTTCACTGATTCTAAAATATTTTTCAGATTCCTACCCCTACTGAAAGTCGTGTGGGGTGTATGACCTAATTTGTCTAATACAGAAGGGGCTGTTCTGAATAACTCCAGTTTTTCTTTATAATGTCTATTACTACATAACTATCACAATTAAATGTAGTGATAAACTTCAAACATGGATCACAATCCGTCCCTAGTAACTTACTGACATTTCTATGTGCCAAGACTATTGTATCAGTTGATCCACTTGAAGTGGCGGTATTTACATCACACTGGTATTTAACCATTAATATTGGTGGATAAACCCCACTGATCCTTTTAGCTGTAACCTCAGCTGTCAACCTGTCGATCAGATCTTCAGGGTATCCACGCCCCAAAAACATGGACTTAAGATGATCGCATTCTGCAAAAAAGTCACTTAATTGTGTATTGATACGAGCCACCCTGACAAGTTGACCTTTCACAACTGAACGCTTCTGGTAGAACGGGTGGCAACTAGAAAAGTGCAAAAAATCATTTGAATACATTGCCTTCCTATATGTACTTGCCTGGAAACAACCTTCAATACCGTTTTTTACTAGTAACAGGTCTAAATAAGGTATCACCTCCGTGTCAAATGAGAAAGTAAACTTAAGAAAATCAGTGGTACCATTCAAGTAATGAACTAAATCGGTATCTTCCTGGACTGAACCTTTAAACAAAATGAAAATATCGTCCAGGTACCTAGTGTAATATATTATTTTATTAGCTATGCTAGAGTTTTTAAAAATAAATTCACTTTCCCATTGTTCCATGACAGTATTGGCGAAACTCCCCCCACAAGGAGAACCCATAGTGACACCAGATTTTTGTAAATAAAAGGATTCCCCAAATATGAAGAAGTTTTTTGTCAAAACCAGGTCCAATAATTCAATGATTAGACTTCACTATTTGGGGCCCCATTCTGTTTCAATTCAATGGCTGCCCAATCCATGCCTACTGAATGAGGTATACAGGTGTAGAGGTCCTTAACATCTATAGTCAGAAAGTTGTATTCATCACTGTAATCAAGCTTATTTAATTCCTCCAAGAAGGAACAAGAATCCTTACACACCTGGACCTCCGCTGATAAGTACTTTTTTAACAAGCCATCAGCAAATTTCGCTATGGGGTAAGTTGGGGAGTTTCGGCCATCAACTAAAGGAGGCATAGGTGGTTGTTCTAAATTTTTATGTACTTTAGGAATGCCAAACATGTATGGGTGACGTGGATACGATACAGAAAGGTAGTTGAAGGTTTTCTGGTCGAGCCTGCCATCTATAAATAGATCTTTAATACTCATGTTAATCAACTGGTAAGCCCCAGTCACCTCAGAACGTGAACTTGCCTGGTAAGCTGGAGTGTTAAGCAACTCCTCCATGCGTGAAACATAATCACTAGTGTCGAATATAGCTAATCCACCACCTTTGTCAGGTTTACATACCCTTATTTTCTGAGATTTTATAAAATCCAGAATGTCCCTTTCATCACTAGTGATATTATATTTGACAGTATGTTTCCTGTTAAACCGAGAAATCTAATATCCAATTCACAGATTTGCTCAAACAAATGCAATAGTGGATTTAAAGGAGGGTTGAATGTACTTGAGACAAAGGGGTGGTTTACGTTACGACACGTATTATTTGAAGATTTATCTATCAACAAAAAGCGGTTCAACTTCCTCACATAAAGTTTAATATCAATAATTGTTTTGACCAAGCCCAATTTCTGTGTAGGGACAAAGGTATACCCTTTGGCCAGCAAGTCAGCCATGTCCGTAGTGATAGTGGAAGCAGAGTAATTATATATCTTAAAATCACCCTTTTGGTTTGAAATTATTATTGGGAGATATAAATTATCGCTAACTAATCCTTGCCCATTTATATCAGATTTAGGCAAGACTTCCAGATCACTGCCAAATGAATCCCAATCAGGAACAAGGTTAATGTCATTCACATTATGAACATGTATGGCACCCATACCACTAACCAAACTGTCTTGGTCGAAATCAAAACTATTTGGAGCCACGACAAAGCTAGTGATTTTCCCCGAAACTAATTTCTCCAGTTCTTGTTCATGTTGTTCCGTCTGTTGTTAGAGGTACAAGTTCTTTGTTTCGGTCTTGTTCCAGTTCGGGTACTCTCTTGAAAATCCCGATTTTGGCTGTGTCCCCCTTGAGACTGTGGATCACTGGTGTTTTAAGAAGCTTTACGTAATCTTTCACTTCGCCTAACACCTCTCTCTTCATCCAAATCACTCTGACCCAAACTGTCTCTATGTTCATCCTCGAATGACGTTTCGGCACTCGATACCTTGTGGTTGGAATTAGAATTCCCGGTACCGATTACAGGACCATCACTACCCGTAACTGTGCCCTTGTTGCTGTAGTTAGATTTCAACCATACCTGAGCCGGAGCTGGTTTAGGGTAAGCTAAACCTTGCTCATATGCTTTTAAATCTCTACCCAACTTTTTGATTTTAATAGATTTCAATTTTGCCATATGGTCATTTATGCTAGAAAAAGTACGACCATATTCAAATTTATATCGATCAAAGTTGAGGTCACTTTTTTAATTTTAGCATCAAGCTGTGTTACAGACTTTATCAAGTTGTCCACCTCCAGGTTATAGTGTTTAATAATGACCTCCAGGAGTTCCAAACCCTGGCGGTCAAACATATTCACCAAGTCTACATGAAAAGCTTGAACCTTCTTCCAGCCCTGTTGGAAAATGGTGGCACTTTAGACCCTTGGGTACCACTTTTAATTTCAAGCATTCTTGGAAGTATGCAACTTCCAACTGTAGTTTCTTCACTTTAACTAAAAGAGAGTCAAACACTTAAGTCAGATACAATAGTAGAAGAAACATTACCTCCTTCTGTTGAAATAAACGATGGCCTCGCATTAAGACCACCAGAAAAAGAGATTCTTTCAGCCAACCAGGGATCCAAAGACAGCTGTAAAGGCCTGGCATTGTTCATCTCCTCAATCCTGTTATTTCCACCTAAGCCGGGTCTTTCAGTCGCCGTCGTCGTTAGTGTGTGAACCCGCTGTTGAAAATGTGTTCGTCGGTTACCCAAACAATTGGGTTCTATTTTATCCAGACAAACGGTAGATGGCAAATCACTAATCTGTATAGACAATGAAGGGACTTGCCCAGAGTTTACAGTTGGTACAGAGTTTACAGTTCCATTTGCTAAAATATCAACAACACACTTTGGAACTATTAAAACAAAATTTTTCTACCTTTCCTGACTGTGCCAATTCAAAAGAGTTAGCAGATTTACTGCACTCTGCTTGTCAAGTGGCCAAACACTTATTACACTGTGGATATGATACCCTAGAAGCCTCTAGCAGGGAAGCAGTGTCAGGATCTGTCATTAAATAAGAGATGCCTGTTTGGGGAAAAAGCAGAAGAGGTGCTTAAAAAGATGGAAGACAAAGCAAAATCTATGCAATCAGTAAAAGATTTATTTCAGATTCAACCTCCAGGTTCAGCAGTAACTTTCCCTCTAAGCACTGGTCCTTCCCTGCACCTAGCAGACAGGGCCAAGGTAATCCTCGCAGGGACAGACCATCCAGGCCCCTAATCCCAGGGCCAGCAGAGATGCAAACAGTGCACCTCTTCCACCCCAAAGGCAGGGAGTTCTAAGACACCCTTCTATGGCAAAAACTCACAATGACTCTCCTCCCTTCCCTCACCAAAAGCTTAGGAGGAAGGCTCTTCCTCTTCAAAGAAAATTGGCTTTCTGTAACAAAGGACCATCTTAAAGGTCATTTTTCAGGGATACAAATACTCCTTCAGCAAACTCCCAATTCCAAGAGGGTACCCAGACTTGCCTCCAAATCAGTGGGCAGAGGCATTGAAACAGGTCCAAACTCTCATATCCAAGGGGAGGAGTAGAACCTGTCCCCTTATAGCAAACAGGCAAAGACTTTTGTTCCAGACTATTCCTTGTTCCCAGAAAAGAGGGCACTTGGCACCCTCTCCTGGATCTATCCATTCTGAACACCTCCCTGGTGGTCCCCAGATTCAAAATGGTAACTTTGCAGCAGCTGCTGCCTATGCTAACAAAAAATGCCTGTCTAGTGACCCTAGACCTAAAAGATGCTTACCTCCGCATCCCCATAAGGGAATCTTGCAGTACATTTCTGCGCTTCAGAGCAGATCACAACACTTTCAGTTCTCTGTGCTGCTTTTTAACTTATCTACTGCACCCAGAGTATTCACCAAATGCTTAGCCCCAGCCATAGCATTTTGCAGACAGAGAAATATGCAGATTTACCCTTACCTGGATGACTGCCTCATTCAGGCAGAGTACAAAAAAAGCTGCACCAGGACTTTCTCTTTGTCAAATCCCTCCTAATGTCCCTAGGGTTCACCATCAACAAAAGAAATCTAAGCAAACTCCCACCAGGAAGATCATTCTCTTGGGAGCTCTGCTAGACACCGCATCCCAAATGGCCTTCCTATCCCCGGAAAAGCAGAGCTTCTTGCCTGTCTACTTTACCCAGCTGGCTTCCAGAAGTCACCTCACTGCGAGGAAGTTCCTGCAAGCCATGGGTACATGGCATCTCTCAGCCTTCTAATCCCTCTGGCCAGGCTTCACATGCGGAAACCTCACTGGTATCTAAAGAACCTTTGGTGTCCGCGCTCAGTCTCTAGAGACCTCTCTCTCCCTCTGATCCCATGTATAAAGGCCAAGTTTTTCTGGTAGGCAGAGGCCTGTGCCAAGAACAAGGGTCTTCCCTTCATCCTCCACCCTACAAGCCAGACATCACCACCGACTCCTCAGACATAGCTTGCCGACTCCTCAGACATAGCTTGGGGTGCTCATCTATCAGGCAGGTGCACCCAAGGTCTTTAGGATGCCCAGCACCTTCCCTTGCACATTAGTCAGAAAGAAATGATGGCAGTACAAAAGGCTCTGACATCCTTCAAACCCCATCTCAGGCCAGTGGTTTTCCTTATAAAAACAGACAACACCACAGTAATGTGGTATATCAAGAAATGGCGGGGACCCAATCTTACCCTCTGTGCAGGCTAGCCAAGAACCTCTGGCTGACAGCTGCATCCATGGGTCGACACCTAATTGCCCAATGCCTGCCAGGGGTCAACATCACCCTGGCAGACCACCTAAGCAGAAACTTACTAGACCCCCATGAATGGCAGCTCCACAGGGAAATCTTTCTGCAAATCACTCAAAAGTGGGGGACTCTGCAGGTGGATTTCTTTGCTTCGCACCTCAACCACCAGCTGCAAAAATTCTGTACCAGGAATTATCACCCCTAGCGTGGAAGGAGGCTGCATTGACCTTCCCCTGGAACTCCCTCTTTGTGTATGTGTTCCCTCCTGCCTCTTATTCCAAAGGTACTGATTAAAATAAGGGAGGAAAGACCAAGGGCCATCCTGATTGCTCCAGATTGGTCCAGACAGCATTGGGAACCCCTTACTGTGCAGCCTGACTTTAGAGCCCCCTGTGCAGCTTCCCCTGATCTCAGACCTCTTGACCCGGCGGGGAGGAGATACTGCACCCAGACTTGCAAACTCTCAATATTTCAGCATGGCTTATTTTTTAAAAGCTAACAAGGAGTCCCCTGTTAAGCAAGCAGGTCCTAGACATGATCAGAGGCCAGAAGGCCCAGCATCAGAAAATCTTACGCAGGGAAATGGAAAATATTTAGCTCCTGGGGCCAGTACCTCACATCCTTCCATCCCTCTTATCTTGAATTACTTGGCAGAGTTGCTCAATAGTGGCATCTCCTTCTCTTCTATTAAAATCCATGCCTCAGCCATTTCAGCCCATTACAATTCAGACCTACCCCTCTCATCCTTTGATTAAACAATTCCTCAGAGGGGCTTCTAATATCAGACCTCCCAGAAGGCCTCCCACGCCACCCTGGGACCTGAATTGTGTTCTAGAAAAACTAACCTTACCTCCTTTCGAACCTGCTGCTTCAACAGAATTGAAATACCTCTCCTGGAAAACTGCCTTCCTACTAGCTATCATCTCAGCCAGAAGGGTTTCAGAACTTCAGGCACTCATGGCTGTTGAGCCCTTCATCATTTTCCATGCAGACAGGGTCTCCCTGAGGACTAACCCCTCCTTTATGCCTAAGGTGGTATCTGATGTGACCCTCAACCAGGCCATACACCTACCCACCTTCTTTCCCAACCCTCAAAACAAGGGGGAAAGAATTCTGCACTTGCTAGACATGCACAGCCAACTCAGATACTAGCTGGATTGTACTAAACCCTTCAGAAAAACTGACCAACTGCTGGTCAGCTTTGCCCCAGGGGCAGAGAGGGGGAAGCTCATTTCCAAGCAAACCATTTCCAAATGGATATCACGCTGTATCCATTTCTGCTACAGACTGTATGGGGACCCCCCCCCCCAGTCTGTTCGTACCCATTCCACTTGGGCAGCCTCCACTTCCACAGCCTTTCTCAGAGGAGTCCCCACCAAGGACATCTTGGAAGCTGCCACCTGGGCCTCTGTCGATACCTTTGCAAAGCATTACCCACCTACCTCTTTTTTCTAAGACTAGAGCAGGGTTTGCCTCTGTAGTTCTGCAGGGCTTGCTGACCCATGCCTGGGGCTCTAACCTATCCTTCCACCTCTCTCCTCAGCTTTGGAAATCCTCCCACAGGTGATGACAGCAGCAGTGAAACACAAAGAACATAGTACAGTTGTGTACACTTACCATAAATGTAGATATTCAAGTTTATTCACTGTTGCAGTCCTGGTTTCCCTCCCTCCATCCCCCTTACATCCTCTTTCCCTAAGGAGATGTAAGATTCCCACGGTGGCCTTTAGCCCTGGGGCCTGAGCTTTACCTTATTTTCTTGTGCTTCTGATGGGTTAGGACTAGAAAAACTGATGTAATGACGTCGACTGCCTTGCTTTATAACACTGACAGTCTGACGTCAGACTGTAGCCAACGCAAAAAAACATCGACGCTAGTATTCGTGCTGGCCGAGGGCTACCACAAGAGGGATAACCCCACAGTTGAGGACTGCAACAGTGAATGCACTCTAGCATCTACATTTATGGTAAGTGTACACAACTGTACTTTCTTGGCTTCCCTCTTTCAGGAAGGTGCTAGTTTCTCCACAACTAAGCTTCAGTTGGTAGCCATCTCTAATTTTCACTTGAATAAGGGTCCTGCCTTTTCTTCTAAACTATGTAAAGCCTTTCTGAAGGGGGTCTTCTTTCTTGGACCAACTCCATTCAAGGATCCTTCCCTACCATGGGATTTAAATCTGGTGTTGTAGTCTTTGACAAAAAAGCCCCTTGAACCGGCTTCATCCTGTGATCTTAAGTTTCTGTCTTGGAAGACTGCATTCTTAGTGGCCATTACTTCTGCCAAGAGAGTTTCTGACTTTCAGGCCCCCAGCATTAAGCCCTCCTTTTCTGGTCTTCCACAAGGATAGGGTATCCCTCAGGACAAATCCTTTGTTCATTCCAAAGGTGGCTCTGGAAGTTGACCTTGACTAATCTGTCCAGCTACCAGTTTTCATCCCTAATTATTCTAAGTGTGTGTGTGTGTGTGTGTGTGTGTGTGTGTGTGTGTGTGTGTGTGTGTGGGGGGGGGGGGGGGTAATATACTTTACAGTGCTTAGACGTCCGTAGGCAGCTACGGTTTTATCTTAAGAGGACTGAGAAATTTCGGAAGTTGGACCAGCTTTTTGTGGCCTTTTCTCAGGCCAGAAAAGATCTGGCAGTTTCTAAAGTAACTGATGTTCTTCATCTTTGACTGTTGCAGTTATCACATTCGGGTTATCCCTGACAGGGTAGCCCTCGGCCGAAGCAGAAGTAGTTCGCACGAGTGCCGGTTGGCCGCTACCTGAGTTTCGTATACCGAATTGAAGCTGAAGTCTTCTAAAGCGAAGTACCCCGTTGGGGATCCTTTTTTCTTGCACTAACCGATGCCAGAGAAAGTTAAAAATTATCTCGCCTGTGGAAACCAAATACCACAGCAAGACTTCCATTCTTACTGCATCACTTGTTTAGGCCCAGACCGTAATGTCCTCCGTTGTCAGTTCTTTGCTTTGTTTAATGCCAGAACTGTCCATCATCGGGCCCTTATTATAGCTAGATATTTTCGCTTACAGTCCTCGAACTCCAGTATGGTTTCAGTAAGCCATCCGACAATAGATCTTCCGAAAAAATGTAAAGATAAAAACAGAGACAGACCGCACTGGTCCAAACCTATTGACGACTCTTCCGTTAAGCTAGTTGTCAGTTCTCTGGTCCTCAGTGAGGTGCTTTTGCAGCCCCTGATGTCCGCTTCTGTGGATTTGCAGGCCGCTACCAAGACCCTTTCGGAGTCCGGTATGCCATAAAACTCTTCTTCGACTAAGGATCCTGCAGTCATCTCTACCTGGGATGGGTCTGGAGCCACTGGGCAGGCACCGTCTCCCGAGGAAGTCCTTTGCACTACCGATTCTTGACACAAACCAATGTCTTCTTTCACGACTACTGTTCTTTCGAAAACGACCGAATTTCTTAGGCCCAGGGTACGAACCACACCCAAGAAACCGACGACCCAAACTCAGGCACCTGCTTCCTTGTCTCAGTCTCAAATGCTTAAAATGGCAGAGAACCTTATGCTGATCAGGGGAAGCCAAGCTACCCCCGCCAAAAGGAAGAGATCTGTCCCCTGTAGTTGTGTTTGAACAAGAGTCAGATGACTCTGATGCATCTGAATATGAAGACATGCAGCCCCTCTCTACTTATGAGGATTCTGATGCAGAGGATTCCATCCCTTCAGCCTCTCCCCCAGAGGATTTTTCCTTTGGGAAAACCCTTCATACCTTAAGGGAGCATTTCCAATGGAAGAGTCAGGACTACCCTTAGTCTGAAAGGAGACTCAGGGATTTATTAGGTCTTCCAGAGCACAGACCGTTGGCTATCCCCCCAGTCCTGGATGTTGTTGAGAGTGTTTTCCTGGAATCCAGCTTGACTCCTGACACCCTCCCTCCTGCACCCAGAAAATCAGACAGGTACTATAGAGTCCCTGACTCACACACATTTCTTTTTAGAAATCCTACTGCTGATCTTGAGGTAATTTCTCAAGGGCCTAAAGGGATGAAAGCAACCTCTGCCAAGAATCCCATCCCCTTAGATAGGGATTCCCGAGCACTAGACAGATGGGGTAAAAAAAGTATAGACCTCAGCTACTCTTGCTGTTAGGGCACTAAATTGTCAGTTCCATATGCTAAAATTTCAGCAATATACCCTGGAACTCCTCAAACAAAAAATGTCTTCCTTTCCTGCTTGTGCAGAATCTAGAGAGTTACAAGAGTTAATGCATTCTGGAAGTCAAGTAACTAAACACACCTTGCACTGTGGTTTTCAAGCCCTAAAAGCTTCTTGCAGGGCAGCAGTCACCGAATCTGTCATTAGAAGGCATGCATGGCTTAAGTAACAGCCCTTGCCAGACCATGCCAAATCTAAATTGTTGGATGCCCCTTGCACAAAAACAAATTATTTGGCACTAAGGCAGAAGAGGTCTTAAAAA
This sequence comes from Protopterus annectens, assembly GCF_019279795.1. Taxonomy (NCBI): domain Eukaryota; kingdom Metazoa; phylum Chordata; order Ceratodontiformes; family Protopteridae; genus Protopterus; species Protopterus annectens. The sequence continues at coordinate 419,167,327 of NC_056746.1, forward strand.
AAGATGGAAGAGAAAGCAAAGTCTATGCAGACAGTTAAGGATTTCTTACAGGTCCAGCTACCCAGGTTCAGCAGGCGTTGTACCACCAAGCACTGGTCCTATCCTGCTCCCACTAAACCAGTCCAGCCCAGGCCCCAGGGAACTAGACCCCTCAGACAACAGCCACAGGGAAATGTAGAGATCTAAGCAGTGGACTACCTCCACTTTGCCACCCTCTTATGGTAAGAACTCATAATGACTCGCCTCCTCCACCCCCGCCCTCTGTCCACCTTCACTTACCCCTAGGAGGAAAACTCTCTTTTCAAGCAAGCACCTGGGCCACTATTACGAACAACCGGTGTTCTCAACATAGTGTCCCAGGGATACAAATTTTCTTTCCACACCCTTCCAACCCCAAAAGGGTTCCCAGATCTACCTCCAAACCAGTGAGCAAAGGCTGAAAAGCAAATCCTTTCCCTGCTTTCTATGAGGGCAGTAGAGCATGTTCCTGCAGAACAGATAGGCCACGGTTTCTACTCCAGACTTTTTCTGGCGCCCAGAAAAGAGGGCACCTGGTGCCCCATCCTCTATCTATCCATTCTAAACACCTTCCTGGTGATCCCAAAATTCAAAATTTCCACCCTCCAGCAGCCGCTACCCATGCTGTCCAAGGATGCTTGGCTAGCCACCCTAGATCTAAAAGAGGTCTACCTCCACATTCCCATCAGGGAATCATGCAGGAAATATCTCCGTTTCATGTTAGGATCTCAGCACTTTCAGTTCACTGTGCTTCCCTTTGGCTTATCTACTGCTCCCAGAGTTTTCACAAGATGTCTGGTTCCGGGCATTGCCTTTTGCATTCAAAGGAATATCCAGATTTACCTGTACTTAGACTGCCTAATTCAGGCAGACAGCTAGGAACAGCTGCTCAAGCACCTGGCCTTTGTAAAGTCCCTACTAACCTCCCTAGGGTACACTATCAATGAAAAGAAATCCAAACAGGTGCCCACCCAAAGGATTATATTCCTGGGAACAAGCCTGGACACAGCATCCCAGATAGCATTCCTTACACCAGAAAAGCAAATTTTCCTGACAGCCTACGTCTCTCAACTAGCCACCAGACCCCAGTTATCTGCAAGGAAGATCCTGCAAGCTCTGGGGTTCATGGCATCTTGCAATACTACTCATTCCATAGGCCAGACTCCACATGAGGAAACTTCAGTGGTACCTAAAAAGCCTTTGGTGTCAACACTCTCAAGACCTGGAGACACTTATACCTATAATTCCTTGCCTCAGAAAAGATTTTCTTTGGTGGGCAACAGCATGCTCCCACAACAAGGGACTACCTTTCGCACTACTCCCAGACACTCACCACAGATGCATCAGACTATGCTTGGGGTGCACACCTGGATGGCAGGTGCATTCAGGGCCAATGGAGCCCACAGCAAATCCCTCTGCATGTCAACCAAAAAGAGATGATGTGGCTGTCCAGCACGCCTCAATAGCTTTCAAGTTCCTTCTCTCCCCAGGGCTCTCCTGATCAAAACAGACAACACCACTGTGATGTGGTATATCAACAAGTAGGGAGGGACTCGCTCCTACCCTCTCTGCAGGCTGCCCATGACCCTTTGGCACACAGCTTCTGCCATGCAACTGCACCTGTTAGCACAAATCCTTCCAGGTTCTCTCAACTCTCTGGCAGACAAATTAAGCAGAAATCTTCTGGACATGCACTAGTGGCAGCTCAGTAGAAGAACCTTCACCCTAATAACTCAGAAATGGGGCACCCCGAAAGTCGACCTCTTTGCCTCCCACACCAACCATCAGCTCAGCAAATTCTGCACCAGGGAGCATCACTGCATGGCTTGGAAAGTGGATGCCCTGTCCTTGTCCTGGGTCAATCTATCGGTCTGTGCCTTTCCTCCACTACCTCTCATCCCCAGGGTACTGCTCAAAATAAAGGAGGAAAAACCAAGGACTATTCTTATAGCTCCAGACTGACCTTGCCAGCACTGGTACCCCTTGCTGCACAGCCTGTCCCCCTCTGCCACCCTGGCATCTTCCTCAGATTCCAAACCTCCTGACCCAGAGGGAAGGCAAATTCATGCATCCCCAATTGCAGACACTCAGTTTGGCAGCTAGTCTTATTCCCTAACCCCCGATCAATCTGCCAACCTCTGTAAACAGGTTCTAGATGAAATATGTGAGGCCAGATGCCCTAGAACTAGAAAGTCTTATGCTGACAAATGGAAAAGGTTCTGTACCTGGATTCAGGCTAAGGAAGCCATTACAGCACAGCCCTCCCTCCTTCCCTCTCATCCTGGATTACTTAGCTGACCTACTACATAGTGGCCTCTCTTTCTGCTGTGTAAAAATTCATGCCTCTGCTATCTGTGCTCATTTCCCCATTGAGCAGCCCCTTTTCTCACACCTTTTGATGAAACCGTTCCTACGAAGGGGAGGCCACCCAGAAGAGCACCAACCCCAGCTTGGGACCTTAACTTTGTGTTGGAAAAACTCATCCTGCCCCCCTTCATACCAGATTATTCTGCAGAGCTAACATTTCTCTCCTGGAAGACAGCTTTCCTTCTGGCCATCACTTCAGCCAGAAGCAAGCATTCATGGCTGTGGAACCCTTCATCTTCCATACTGACAGGTTATCCCTCAGAGCTAACCCATCCTTCATGCCCAAGGTGGTGTCCATTGTGGCTGTCAACCAATCCATTCTTTTACCCACCTTTTCCCTTAATCCCCAGAACAAGGGGAAAGGATCCTGCACTCTCTAGATGTGCGCAGACAGCTGGGATTCTGTCTAGACAGGACCAAATCCTTCAGAAAGTCTGATCAATTGCTGGTTAGCTTTGCTACAGTGGCAGAAGACAAAGCCATCTCCAAACAAACCATTTCCAAATGGATAACACACTGCATCCATTTCTGCTACAAACAACATGGAAAGCCTCCCCCCAAGGGGTGTCAGGAGTCACTCCAGAGCAGCCTCCACCTCTGCAGCTTTCCTCAGAGGAGTCCCCACCAGGGACATCCTGGAGGCTGCCACCTGGACATCTGTTCACACTTTTACCAAACATTACCACCTGCCTTTCTTCTCCAAATCCAGGGCAAGGTTTGCCTCTGCAGTCTTGCAGGGCATCCTAGCCAGCTTCTGGTTTCCTTGACTGCCTCCACCCTTTTCCTCAGCTTTGGAAATCAACTGAAATGTGATGTCTGCAACAGTGAAACACGAAGAACATAGTACAGTTGTGTACACTTTCCATAAAACCATAAATGTAGATGTTTGAGTGTATTTACTGTTGCAGTCCTGGTTTCCCTCCCTCCATCCCCCCTTTTTTTCTTCTCCTTCCTTACAAGGAACATATTGGTATTTACTTTCTACTGGTGGGGTTCTTCCACCAGAATCTGGCTCCTACTTGGGGGCTCCTGACAGGTTAGGGCAAGAAAAACTGATGTAATGGCGTCGGCTGCCTTACTTTATACCACTGTGATGACCTGACGTCAGTCCTGAAGCGACAACAACTGATGCAGAAATACTAAGCCTCTGGTATTCGGGATGGCCGAGGGCTACCCTGGCAGGGATGACACGAATGTGATGACTGCAACAGTGAATACACTCGAACATGTACATTTATGGTAAGTGTACACAACTGTACTTTTCCAGGGGTCTATATTAGATCACCAAACACTTGGGTAAGGGAAGGGTGATCAGTCAACCCCATATAAGCGAAAGCTTACAAAACCGAACTGTTAGAACAGCGATTTTTTTCAAAGGAAAAAAAATCGCTGTTCAAAAAAAAAAAAGCACATTAAAACATGAGATTAAGTGGGGACCCCCCACACTCCCTGACGTGGGGGGCTGTGCCCCCCTACTTGAAAATACTGACTCCGAGACCGCACTACAGTGCCGAAAATGGCAAAATACCGAAGTGGCCAAGCAAATTCTTTCCCAGGGAAAGAATTCGCTTACATGCCGCTTTGATATTTTACAGTTTCGGTTTTGTCAGTTCGACCAAGCTGCATTCGAAAACATGCGTCTTCGGTCTGCTGATAGAGGAACCCCTTTTCCAGTTGGATTGCTAGCTGTATTTCCTACATTTATGATAGCAGGCATACGGCACTACCCAGATCAGTTAAACCCCACTCTAGTAGGTCTGTGACTACGGCTTCAGCCTTCTTGGCTAAACGTTCTTTTTTGGATGAGATTTGTGCTGCTGCTACTTGATCTAATCCCCACACTTTTGTTTTACACTAATTTAGACTAGGTGTCTATGAACCGGGCTTTGTTTGGTTCCTCTGTGCTCTGGCATGCTCTTCCTTGAGGCCATCCAGGGTTCATAGTCGCTGGGTAGTGTGACTCATCTGTGATGAATAATGACATGGACAGCATCAGATAGAGTTGTGTACTTAGCATAACTTGGAATCTGTGCTTTCCAGTGTCATTGTTCATCCCATTCTTGCCCTCCTTCCAACTTCCTTCTGGGGATCTGGCAGAGCTGGAATGATGTTTTTCTTTGGGGATAGTTTAGTCTCCTGGGCAAACGGTGCTGGCTTTTCTTGTTCAGCAGACTCTATCCGAGGGTCACAGGTCGGCGGGGGATTGTGGGAAAGGGAGGAGCTTGAGCTCTGGATCTGTCCATTATTTGCTGGCTCAGATCTGAGGTCAGATACAAGACCCATCCATGATGAATAATCACAATGGATAGCACAGATTCCAAGTTATGGTAAGTACATAACTCTTTATTTTACTTTAATTAGTTGTGCTATACTGGGCTTCACTTGGTGTTTTGTTTGAGGCCTGCAAGTGTTTTGTTCAGACTTTACAGAGTTGGAAGTCTTATTGGGTGAACTCACTGTTTTGATGCAGGAACGTTATACACATGTTCCCAGTATGGTAGGCGTGGATAACTCTTTCAACCTCTCTACATCTGCACAGATGGACACTTGAAATCCATGCACTAATGTTTTCACACTAATGTTTTCAGGAACTCGATTAATGGCGGAGTTCCCACAGGCTTGTCAACACCAACAGTCAGGCAGCATTGGATATTGCTGTTTGGTTGCATACACTGGAACTTGATTTTTCCTAGCTGATTCGCGCTCCCAGTGACTGTAGAACAGTGCAAGTGCAGCTACAGTCATTGGTGTGTCTTGGCGGAAAGTACAGGTCCCTGCAGCTTGATAATTTTTTTCTTTCTGAGTCTGTTACTTTTAACCAGGTCTCCAGGGGTTTATATTTATGAAAGTATCCAATGGATACTGAACCTGGTTCCGTTATGCATGGTGAATTAACAGAGTTTTTTGATCATACTGTTTTTTTAACTCATTACATCCGAGTGACGCCTCCAGGTGCATCAGCAGTTACCCCCTACTGTTCCTCTTGGCGTCAAATATTACTTGTTCATATTTGCATTAACAATTCCAAAACCACGCTACATACAAGGTAGAAGAATATTTTATCTTGAAACATACATGATGGCAAACACAATTGTACTGATATTTGACCTCTGTCAATGAGTATTTATTAGAATTGTAAGGTGATAACTTCATTTTTAAAGGCTTAAGCCACACCCACTAGGGGTAAAGGTACATTCAAAATACTTGTACTGGAGGGAATGAGTTTGCTGGGAATCCTGATTTGGGACAATGACCTTAAGTACTTAAGTTAAAATATATATATTTTAATTACCTTAATGACAGTATTGTGAAAGATTTAATGTTTACTGTTAATTCAGCTAAATACTATGAGATATTTGCAGATCTGGATAAATTTAAAAATAACATGGAAAAGAAGCAATGTAAGTTGCAGAGAGATGCTGCAGAAAATGTGTACCCAATGCCCAAAGTTCTAATCGCTTTTTACATTAAAGTGAGCATATTGCTCCTTGAAATGGACTGGATTTTGGTGAACCAACTGATCAATTGAGTGATGGACTTGGGAGTTATATTAACAATTTTTTTTAGATTTTTCTCTGAGACATTCACAGAGAGACTACTGCACCAGAATCAGCAGGAGCAGGGTTACCAGGGTGGGACGGGATCCTCACCTTGACAGAAGAGGAAAGGCAACGGCAAATTCAGTCAGTAGAAGTTCAAGGGGAGAGTGGGTTGAATGTGAATGAGATTTTTAATGTTGAGCGTTTGCATTATGATGGGTTTCACATTTATAATTTTAGTGACCGCTCTCTATGGCTTGTCATTGTTCTTTGCTTCAAAAAAGTTTTTTTTTCTTTTGCCTTTGTTTAATACGGACCTTGCTAAGATATTAACTTAAAGCTGTACACCAGCCGACTCAATTTGAGACTGATTTTTTGATGGTGACAGCGGTTTGGACAGTAACAACTTGTTAAAAATAAAAAGTATTTTCATTCCACCCCTAACCTAATGGTTTGGACCTTTTCAGAATGAAGTGGAAGGTCTGTCAGATATGAAAATAAATCTTTTAGTTGAGTTAATGGATTTAGTTTTGAATAACAATTTTATATTTTTTTAGTTTTTCTGTCAAGTTTCAGGAGTAGGTTTGGTTGCAAAACGTGCCCCTATTTATGCCAACTTAGTCCTAGCCGAATGGGAAAGGTGTTATGTATTTTCTTTCCATGTATGCGTCATGTGGTGTCCTAGTTCAGATTTTTTGGATGATATCCTGATACTATGAAAAGTTGATTCTGAGGATATGCCAGAATTTATTGATTTTCTGAATGAGACTACTTCTTTTTTACAATTTACTTAGAAGGTACAAACGCAGGTGATAGATTACTCTGACAGTAATTTATACAAAGATCCTTTAATAGGATCTCTAGCTTCCAGTATTTTTCAGAAGAAGACCTATTCAAATGACATTTTGCACTTTGATAGTTGCTATGCATATCAATAAAAGTGTGTATGTAGTAAAGGGCCAAATGGTATTTCTGTCTAGGCTGGTAAGTGATAACAACTTTATTAACAAGATGGCAGTTTTGATTGAGATGTTGAAAGATGGGGTATATCCGGCGAATTTATTAAATTGCATTAAAAATGCGCCAGTTTTGAAAGTTGGTTTTCTTTTCATTCTGTCAAGACTGTTACATTACCAAGAGGTCAAGACAGAAAAGGTGCGATGGTCATTCAGTATAATCGTGTTACGACGTCTGTAGTTACAGTTCTCAATACTTACTGGAATTTATTTTTCCTCAAGTAAAGGAACGTTTGGGTGTAAGACCACAGGTAGTGTATAGTACAGGCAACAACTTAAAAGGTTGGTTGGAAAAGAGTAGTATAGGAAAAACGGGTTTAAGTCCGCAATGTACAAATGGGGAACTTGCAAGTTTTGTAAGTACATTAATGATGGACCCTATTTTAAGTTTTTTTGTCTACAGTCGATCAATTCAATGTCCTGGACGTTGCAGCTGTAATGCCAAACTTGTAGTTTACTTAGCAACATGCTTGACATGTCAAGCATTCTATTTGGTCCAAACTACAAGGGCATTAAAATGCATAGGTAAGCATGTTAAGAGATACTAAGAACAAAAAAATGAGTAGTGCCCTTTATATGCACTCAAAGGAAGCAATAATTATAAGTTTGCTGTTTTTTGTAATAGATAAAGTAGAGAATGATGAAATGGGTGATTTTGATAGTGTTTTGGAAACCAAGGAAACAGTTTGGTAGCTGAGGTTGAATGCGAAGCAGAAACGAGGCATTAACGATCACTGTTCTCTTTCAGTTATTTTAAAGTTAAGGGCATGAAATATTTAATTGTTTTTAGTTTTATTATTGTGATTAGGTATGTTTATGATTTGTAGGTTATGATCATACATGCCTATCATACATACTTTTAATATTTTTAGCTTTTGTTATTGTTTATTGTTGGGCTAAACATAAGATCTAATGTCTTTGAACATTTTTCCACTGGTGGCAAAACAAGGTACAATATAATGTTCTTCGTGTTTCACTGTTGCAGTCATCACATTTGGGTTATCCCTGCCATGGTAGCCCTCAGTCGGCCCGAATACCAGAGGCTTAGTATTTCTGCGTCGGTTGCTGTCACTCCAGGATTGATGTCAGTTCGTCAGTGGTATAAAATCAGGCAGCGACGCCATTGCATCAGTCTTTCTTGCCGAGGAGCCCGAAGCAGAAGCGGATTGCATGATTGCCGGTTGGCCGCTACCTGAGATGTTCTTAGTGTTTCATTATTGCAGTCATTACATTTGGGTAATCTGCTGGCAGGTTGCCCTCAGTCTGCCTGATTAACAAAGTCTTGGGTCCTGTGTCGGTTGCTGTCCCTTTTTCCATGACGTCAGGTTGTCAGGGGTATAAAACATGCAGCCAGCGCCATTACACCAGTCTTTCTTGCCATGCGGTGCCAGAAGCAGAAGCAGTTGGCAAATGCTGTTTGGCCGACTACTGAAATTTTCGTTTTCGAGTTTCAGAAACAAAGTCTTCAACTTAAAGCTAAGTACCCCGTTGGGGAAATTTTTTCTTGCTCCTTCCCGATGTCAGTAAAAGTTAATAATAGCATTACTTGTGGAAAGCAAATACCTCATCAAGATTTTCATTTGTACTGTATTCCTTGCCTAGCCCCTGATAACGACGTACCTTGCTGTCAGTTTTATGCTTTAATTAGCGCACTATTTGTCGTCGGTACAGTTTTGCCTCTATATATTTCGGTTCTCTGTTTAATTATCCAGAAAAGTCCTCAGTTAGCCTTCCGATTACCGGGATTCCGAAAAAACTCAAAGATAAAGACAGAGACAGGCCGCCGAGGTCCAAAACTGCCGACGACGCTTCTCCTAAGCCAGTCGCCAGTTCACCGGTACTCAGTGAGGTGCTTTCGCAGCTACTGATACCCGCTGCTTCTGAATCGCAGGCCTCTATTCGGAGTCCGGTATGCCGCGAGATGCTTCACGTATGGAACCCGCGGATGCCTCTACCTTGGATGGGTCCGGAGCCACTGTGCAGGCACCGGCTTCTGAGGGTGTATTCAGGCCTACAGACTTGCATATTAAATCAACACCACCACCTTCATTACTAAGGCCTAAATCTCGATCTATGTCTAAAAAACTGTTGCCAAGGCCACATGTTCAGGCCCCTATGCCTAAAAAACAAGTGATCAAAGTAGCTGAAGATCTAATTACTCTAATCAGGGGTAGTCAACCCCCCCACCCCGTAAGAGGCCTAGGGCTGAGCTTGATTATGAATCTTCTGAGCAGGATTCTGTTTCTTCTGACTCTTAGAATGAAGTGGATTTGTCCATACCTACTTATGAAGATTCTGATGCAGAGGATTCCAATGTTCATCGTGTTTCACTGTTGCAGTCATTACACTTATGCTGGCAGGCTACCCGCAGTCGGCCTGAATTCCAAAGTCCTGGTCCGGCGTCGGTTGCTGTCGCCTCTTCCCTGACGTCAGTGCGCCAGGGGTATAAAAGATGCAGCTGACACCATTTTCTTCAGTCTTTCTTGCTGCGCTGTGCCCGAAGCAAAAGCAGTTCGTAAGTGCCGGTCGGCCGACTCCTGAGATTTTCGAAATCGAATTTCAGATCCGAAGTCTTCAATAAAGCTAAGTACCCCGTTGGGGAAACTTTTTTCTTGCTCCAGACTGATGTCAGAAAAAGTTAGCTATTGTATTTCTTGTGGGAAGCAAATACCTCATAAGGATTTTCATTCTTACTGTATTCCTTACCTAGGCCCTGACCACGACGTTGCTAGCTGTCGGTTTTGTGCTAGATTTAACCAACGCTCTATTAAGCGTCGGTATGATTTTGCATTTCATTACTTTGGCCGAAGGTTTAATTATATAATGCCGTTGGAACAGCCGATGATTGGAGTTCATAAAAAGCGCAAGGAAAAGGACAGGCATCCGAGGTCCAAAACAGACGACGAGGCCTCCGCTAGGCCAGCTGCCGGTTCGCTGGTTCTCAGTGAAGCGCTTTCGCAGCCCCTGACACCCGCTACCTCAGAGACACAGGCCGCTTCCGATTCCCACGTGGAGACAACTAGGCCTCTGGTTACTCAAGGTATTGGGCACTAGGAAACTATTCCCTCAGATGGGTCTGGAGCTGCTGAACAGGCATCGGCTTCTGAGTGTGTTTTCGGACCTACACAGTTATATGTCAAGCCAACCTCAGCTTCCAAGGCAAAGACTAAAACAGCTTTAAAGACAAAGAGATAAGTACAGCATTCTCCTGGACAGACTTCCATGCCTAAGAAACAGATGCTTAAAATGGCCGAAGACCTAATTACTTTGATCAGGGGTTCCCATCCCCCTCCTGATGAGGCCTAGACAAGACACTGAATACGATTCCTCTGATCAGGTTTCCATTTCCTCTGACTCCTCTTCAGAACAGGGATATACTCTTCCTCCCTATGAGGATTCTGATGCTGAAGAATCTATTCCTTCAGCCTCTCCTCCTGAGGATTATTCTTTTTGGGAAACCCTGCATACCACGAGGGAGCATTTTCACTGGGAGAGCCAAGATTACTCAGAATCTAAGAAAAGGCTCGGAGACTTTCTTTTACCGCCTCAGCACAGACCTCTTGCTATTCCACCTGTTCTAGACATTGTAGATGATGTATTTTCAGAGTCCGGCCTGTCTCCTGACTCTTTACCCCCTGCACCCATTAAGCCAGACAGGTACTACAGTGATGTCCTTCAAGGATGCATCTGCAGTCATAACAAATGGGTTGTCCTGTCGTCAGGCAGCCCTTCGGTCGGCCGGATTCCAAAGTCTGGGTCCGGCTTCGGCTGATGTCGCACTTCACCCGACGTCATCTCTGCTGGTCTTTGGGTATAAAGGCATCAGCCGACGCCATTTTCCTCGGTCTTTCTTGCCGCGTGGCGCCCGAAGCAGAAGCTGTTCGCAAGTGCCGGTCGGTCAGATCCAGAGATTACTACTACCGAATACTACTTGAAGACTTCTAAAAGCTAAGTACCCGTTGGGGACTCTTTCTTGCCTCAGCCGATGTCAGAAAAAGTCAATAACTGTTTAACTTGTGGGAAACAAATACCTCATAAAGATTTCCACTCTTACTGCCTGCCTTGCTTAGGCCCAGACCACGACGTAGCAGCCTGTTCAGCCTGTGCTTCCTTCAACCGACGAACGCTTAGGCGTCGGTCGGAGTTTGCTGAACAGTTTTTCGGCTCAGATTTTGCGTCACGTTATGCCGTGGATCCTCCGACTACCCAAATTGTTAAAAGCGCAAAGAAAAAGACCGACACTCGCGGTCCGCGGTTTCGGCCGAAACCACGGTTAAGCAAGCCGCGAGTGTCTCGGTTTCGGCCAAAACCGAGAAAACCAGTCAACCTTCAACCGAATCCATGACTACTACTGAGGCTTCTGCTACCTTAGTTGAATCGGCCTCTGAAGTTTTGCCTACTACTGTGGTTCCTAGTGATTTATCAGACACCATCCCTTTGGATGTCTCTACCCCAGCACGTGGTGCTGCTAGGCCTCCTGCAGCCATGTCTATTAAGGCCTTTGCCAGGGCTAAAGCAGCCAAAACTGTTAAATCAGTGCCTGTTAAGCCCCCCTCACACAGGCCCTCTTCTAGTTCACAAATGCTTACTCTGGCAGAGGATTTAATATCCTTAATTAGAGGATCCCAATCTCACCCAGACAGGGCCTCTCAGCCCCCAGAAAAGAGACCTAGAGCAGAGCCCCCCGAGCCAGTGTCCTCTGATGATTCTTCGGATGGCTCAGACATTACAGATCAGCCAGAGGCCCCTTTTTCTACTTATGAAGACTCCGATGCTGAAGAATCCATTCCATCTGCCTCTCCACCAGAGGAATTTTCCTTTGGAGAAACCTTACATGCCAGGAGAGAACAATTCCAATGGCAGGGACAAGATTTCTCAGATTCAAGAAAAAGGCTTAGGACCTTTCTGCACTTACCACAGCATAGGCCCTTAGCTATACCTCCAGTACTGCCTGTTGTGGATGATGCATTTAATGATGTTTGCACTGCTCCTGATACTTTACCTCCAGCCCCTGCCAAACCAGATAGATTTTACAGGGTGCCAGACACTCATCACCACCTATACAAGGCCCCACTTGCAGATCCTGAGACTATATCCCAGGGGCCTAAGGCAGTGGCCTCGACTTCAGCAAAAAACCCTATTCCTTCTGAAAGGGAATCCAGGTCCTTAGAGATGGGGAAAAAAAGTTTACACCTCTGCTACTCTCTCAGCTAGAGCTCTAAACTGTCAGTTTCATATGATCCAATACCAAGAGTTTATGCTCGATCAGTTAACTAAGAAGCTGTCCTCTGATGACTCCTTAGATAAGAAATATGTTTTAGAAATTGTGAATAACATTCAGCAGGTTAGTAACCATTCTTTAAAATGTGGCTATGATGCACTGGAGGCTTCATTTAGATCAGCCATGACTGGCACAGTTATAAGAAGGCATGCATGGTTGAAAGAACAGGTCTTGCCGGATCATGTTAAAGCAAAGCTGTTAGATGCTCCTATGGATAAGGCCAGTTTATTTGGTACACCTGCTCAGCAAGTAATGAAGAAAATGGAAGAGAAGGCAAAATCTGTACAAACAGTTAAGGATTTCTTACAGGTTCAGCCCCAAGGTTTAGCAGGAACTGGCCTGCCAAAAATTGGTCCTTTCCAGACTCCTCAAAATCTCAAAGAGGCAGGAATAGACGCTCTAGAGGCAGAAATCAATCCAGAGGAAGTGCCTACAGAGGACGACAGTGGCAAGGCAATAACCGAGGCACAGACACAACCACTGCCACTGCAACAGGACAAACACAGTGACTTGGCTCTGACACCGCCTACCAGGGAGCAAATAGCAGCACCTTTAGGCGGAAAGTTAGCCTTATTTTCGAAAAATTGGCACTATATCACAAAAGACAAGTGGATTTTGCAAACCATAGACCAAGGCTACAGGTTCCACTTCCACACCTTACCAGTAACAAGAGGAATGCCAAACCTACCTCCAAATCAAAAAACAGAAGCTCTAAAGCAGATAGCTCAATTGACAAAGATGAGAGCTGTGGAAAGAGTACCAATAACAGAACAGGGCAAAGGATTCTACTCCAGACTCTTCCTAGTACCAAGAAAAGAGAAAAGTTGGAGACCTATTCTCGACCTGTCCGTCTTAAACACATAACATCATTGTCCCAAAATTCAAAATGCTGACCCTACAGCAACTTCTTCCCATGCTGGGCAAGGAGTGTTGGCTGGTAACTCTAGATCTCAAGGAGGCATACCTGCACGTCCCCATACGACCAAATTGCAGAAGATACCTCAGATTTCTTGCAGGATCAGAGCATTATCAATTCTCAGCATTGCCCTTTGGCTTATCTACTGCGCCCAGACTATTCACAAAATGCCTGGCATCAGTAATCGCTCACTGCAGGCTACAGGGAATCCAAATTTATCCATACCTGAGCGACTGCCTGTTACAAGCGGACAACAAAAGCAAGCTGACAACAGATTTACAAAGAGTCATTTGCTTACTACAAGCCCTGGGATACACAGTCAATTTAAAAAAGTCAAGACTGATACCATCCCAAACAAGAACATTCTTGGGTGCGGAATTGGACACAGTAAAACAAATGGCATTCCTAACTGCAGAAAAACAAGAACAACTCCCTCTTTACTTCTTGGCATTAACAAAACAGAACAAACTAACAGCAAGAAAAGTACTGCAGGCCTTGGGCTTCATGGCATCATGCATAATTCTGGTCCCACATGCCAGACTGCATATGAGAAAACTACAGTGGTACCTAAAGAATTTATGGTCTCAACACAGGCACAGCTTAGAAACCGAAATCCCACTAATCCCATGCCTGAAACAGGAGTTCCTATGGTGGGCTCAAGCATGCCAGTCAAACCCAGGCTTGCCCTTCCACAACTTTCAAGCAAGCCAAACCATCACAACGGACGCCTCAGACCTAGGCTGGGGGGCGCACATGTTGGACAAATGCATACAAGGATTGTGGACTCCAGACCAGCTGCACCTGCACATAAACCAAAAGAAATGCTGGCAGTAAAACTAGCAATCCAGAAATTCAGACCATTCCTCAAAGAAGGCCATTTAATGATAAGGACAGACAACACCACAGTCATGTGGTACATCAACAAACAGGGAGGCACTCATTCATACCCCCTATGCAGAATGACTCTGGACCTTTGGAATATGGCTCTGAGCTACAACATCCAGTTACAGGCAATATTTGTGCGGAGAAAAGAAAACATCCTAGCAGACATGTTAAGCACAACCACCTCGGATGCTCACGAATGGATGCTACACCGGACATCTTCAAGGCCATCACAAAGAAATGGGGAATGCCACAAATAGACCTATTCGCATCCCCACTCAATCACCAGCTCAAAAAATTCTGCACAAGGACATACCACCCACTTGCATGGAAGGTGGACTCTCTATCCTTCAGTTGGAAAGGCCTGACAGCATATGCATTTCCACCTCTTCCTTTGATGCACAAGGTACTACTGAAAATCAAAGAGGAACGTCCAAGGATAATCCTGATAGCTCCGAATTGGCCAAGACAACACTGGTATCCATTGCTGAGGAGCATGTCTCAGGGGAGAATGTGGTCAATACCCCTGATGCCTTTGATGTTAATGCAGAACAACTACAACATCATGCACCCAAACCTAAAAACCTTGCAACTGACTGCCTGGATCATCACATAGCAGCAACTAACCCAGACCTATCCCAAAGGGTTAAAGACATTATCCTTGAAGCCCGCAGACCTTCAACAAGAAGGAACTATGCAGGAAAATGGAAAAGGTTTGTCATTTGGAGCACTGAAAGAGGAAAAGATGTGTCGAACATAGACATTGCTAACATCCTGGAGTACTTGGCAGAGCTTCTACATACAGGCCTGTCCTATTCCTCCATCAAGATACATGCATCAGCTATTTCAGCAGAATACAGCTTCGATCCTCCTGTCTTTTCGCATCCTCTACTCAGGCAGTTCCTCAGAGGGATCAAGAATGTAAAACCTCCTAGGAAACCACCATTACCAGGGACTTGAACTTTGTGCTAGAAAAATTGACACTCCCTCCATTTGAACCAGCAGCAACAGCAGATCTTCAACACCTATCATGGAAAACTGCTTTCCTACTGGCAATTACTTCAGCAAGGAGGGTTTCGGAACTACAGGCCTTAATGGCAGTACAACCCTTCCTAATCTTCCATGAAGATAGGGTGTCCATGAGAACTAATCCTACATTTATGCCTAAGGTGGTATCCAGAGTGTCTTTAAACCAGGCAATCCACCTACCTACCTTCTTTCCCAATCCACAGAACAGGGGGGAAAGACTGCTGCATACCTTGGATGTACATAGACAGTTACGCTACTACCTGGACAGAACCAAAGGTAATAGAAAAACTGACCAGCTTTTAGTAGCCTATGCAACAGGAAGGGAAGGAAAAGCAATTTCCAAACAGACAATCTCCAAATGGATAGGAAATTGCATAAGATTCTGTTACTCTTACCATGGAAAACCAATTCCACAGAACATAAGACCTCATTCTACAAGGGCTACAGCCACTACCACAGCTTTCTTCGAGGAGTGGCAACCAAGGACATTATTGAGGCGGCTACTTGGACCTCCGTGCATACATTTGCCAAGCATTACAATTTACCTCTATACTCTAGATCCCGAGCAGGGTTTGCCACTGCTGTACTGCAAGGGATCCTAACTACACCATAATTCTTCTTCCTCCTCCCTAGTTTGGCTATGGTATTCTACCCATTTGTTATGACTGCAGATGCATCCTTGAAGGACATAGTACAGTTTTGTACCTACCATAAATGTAGATGTCCGAACAGGATAGCATCTGCTGTCAGATACCACCCTCCTTCCCCTCTGTGGTACTCCTAGGGTATTTACCCTCCTAATAGCTAGCTGGGGGGGAGTCTCTTATGGTGTATTTGTTTGTATATATGTACATACATGCTTATTTTTTGTGTTTGCCTTCTACTATTTTGGAAACATTGGCATTTATCCAAAATTTAGCCTTCCAAGAGGGCAATTGGCATCTGTGGCAAGAAACACTGAGGAAAATGGCGTCGGCTGATGCCTTTATACCCGAAGACCAGCAGAGATGACGTCGGGTGAAGTGCGACATCAGCCGAAGCCGGACCCAGACTTTGGAATCCGGCCGACCGAAGGGCTGCCTGACGACAGGACAACCCATTTGTTATGACTGCAGATGCTATCCTGTTCGGACATCTACATTTATGGTAGGTACAAAACTGTACTTTCCAGATTCTCATAAATTTCTATATAAAAACCCTGCTGCTGACCCAGAAACTATATCTCGGGGTCCCAAAGGGATCAAGGCTTCCACTGCAAAACACCCTGTTCCCTCTGATAGGGATTCTAGAGCACTGGACAGATGGGGGGAAAAAAGTTTGCACCTCTGCTACCTTGGCTGTAAGGGCTTTAAATTGTCAGTTTCATATGCTTAAATACCAGCAATATTTAATGTCACTGTTAAAACAGAAAATGTTGACAAATTCTGAATGTTCTGAAAACAAGGAAATGCAGGATTTATTGCATGCAGCTGAACAAGTGGGAAAGAATACTTTGCAATGTGGTTTCGATTCACTGGAGGCCTCTTGCATGGCCGCTGTTACAGGCTCTGTTACTAGAAGGCATGCTTGGTTAAAGGAACAGAATCTGCCTGATCATGTTAAAGCAAAATTATTGGATGCTCCATTACAGCATGATACTTTGTTTGGTGTTGAGACAGAAGAGGTGTTGAAGGAAATGGAGGATAAAGTGAAATCTATGCAGACATTAAAGGATTTCTTACAGGTACAGCCACCCAGATTTAGTAGGAACTGGCCTTCTAAAAATTGGTCCTTTCCAATGTCAGACAGGCCACAAAGAGGCAGATCCCAGCCCCAAGGCTCATACAGGCCTTAAACAATGGGGTGCTTCTACCTCCACAAGCGGATAAGACAAATCACAGCCATATAGGAAACAGTTCCAATGACTTTCCTTTGCCAGTGCCAAGCACTTACCTTTTGGCAGCATGCTTAGGGGGAAAGCTAGCACTTTTTTCTCAAAATTGGCACATGATCACCCAGGACAAATGGGTCTTGAATATAGTCTCTCAGGGCTACAGGTTCCACTTTCACAACCTCGCAAAGATAAAAGGTATGCCAGACCTGCCACACAATCAATGGGCAGAGGCACAAAAGCATGTTTCATCCCTCATGGACACGAGGGCTATTCAGCGAGTACCACAGCAAGAGCAGGGACAAGGATTTTACTCAAAACTTTTCTTGGTACCCAGAAAGGACAAAGCCTGGAATCCAATACTGGACCTTTCTATTCTAAACACTTTACTGGATGTTCCAAAATTCAAAATGTTGACGCTGCAGCAACTTCTGCCCATGCTGGGCAAGAAGGCTTGGCTTGTAACTTTGGACCTCAGAGGCATACCTGCATGTCCCAATCAGACAGTCTTCCAGAAGATACCTCAGATTCATAGCTGGCTCAATGCACTACTAATTCTCTGCACTGCCCTTTGGCTTATCTACTGCGCCCAGGGTCTTCACAAAATGTCTGGCACCAGTAATTGCATTTTGCAGACAAAGAGGAATTCAAATATATCCCTACGTGGACGACTGCCTTATTCAAGCAGAGAACAAAGACATTCTACTGAAGCATCTGGCGTTTGCAAAAAGATTACTAATTTGCCTAGGGTACACAGTAAACGAAAATAAATCAAAACTAGTACCCTCTCAAGAGATAATATTCCAGGGTGCAAGCTTAAATACAACTGCCCAGATGGCTTATCTCACGCCAGACAAACAAAGGCAATTGACTTCTTACTTCGAAAAGATGGCAGCAAAGACCCAGTTATCTGCAAGAAAAATTCTGCAGGCTTTGGGCTTCATGGCATCCTGCATTCTGCTAATTCCATATGCAAGACTGCATATGAGGAAGCTACAGTGGTATCTAAAAAGTGTTTGGGCTCAACATTGCCACAGCCTGGAAAGATTAATTACCCTCATTCCCTGCCTGCAACAGGAGTTTCAATGGTGGGCACAGGCCTGTCACCACAACAAGGGACAGCCATTCACTTTACCCACAGCCAGGCAGACACTAAGAACAGATGCATCAGATTATGCCTGGGGGGGCCCACATGGCAGGAAAATGTATTCAGGGCACATGGCCCGCAAGCCAAATGCATCTTCATATCAATCAAAAAGAGATGCTAGCTGTACAGAATACCCTGACAGCTTTCAAGGATCTGCTTCAACCAGGACAACTGCTGATACAGATGGACAATACTACAGTCATGTGGTACATAAGCAAAGAGGCACACATTCCTACCCCCTCTGCAGACAAGCCATGACTTTGTGGAACACAGCATTGACTTATCAAGTGCACCTGCAAGCACAATTCCTGCCAGGAAAGACAAATACTCTGGCAGACAAACTAAGCAGGAACCTCATGGACCCTCACAAGTGGAAACTAGATCCACAAGTCTTCAGCATGATAACAAGGAAATGGGGATGCCCAGACATAGATCTGTTTGCCTCCCCTCACAACTGCCAACTACAGCGATTCTGCACAAGAACTTATCACAAGCAAGCATGGAAAGTAGATGCTCTATCATTCAGCTGGAAAACCCTTACATTATATGCCTTTCTTACACTGCCTCTCCTCCCCAAGGTACTCCTAAAGGTCAGAGAAGAGAAGCCAAAAAGTGATACTGATTGCCCCAGACTGGCCACACCAGCACTGGTATCCAATCCTAAAGAGCTTGTCTCAGGGCCCAGCCTGGACGTTACCTCAAATTCCTCATCTACTGACCCAACAAAACAATCAAATCCTGCACAGGCAACTCAGAACACTAAATCTGGCTGCATAACCAGATAACATAACCACTCAGGACACACCTCTCTCTAAAGCAGTTATGTATGTTATTTTGGAGGCCAGGAGGCCCAGCACCAGAAAATCTTATGCAGAGAAATGGAAGAGATACTGTGCTTGGAAACCAGGCACAAGGAATTGACACGCTTGTACCAAATATTCCTCAGATTTTACATTACCTAACTGAGATGCTGGACAAAGGCCTATCCTTCTTATCAATTAAGATCCATGCCTCTGCCATCTCAGCTCATTACAATATGGACCCACCTATTTTTTCACATCCACTACTAAGGCAGTACCTCAGAGGGGTCAAAAACATAAGACCTCCAAGGAGAGCACCAATACCTACATGGGACCTCAATTTTGTCTTGGAAAAGCTCACACTGCCTCCTTTTGAGCCAGCCAATATAGCCGAGATAAAATTCTTATCATGGAAAACAGTTCTGCTCCTAGCAATAACTTCAGTAAGAAGAGTCTCAGAGTTACAGGCATTAATGGCTGTGGAACCTTTTATTATTTTCCATCCGGACAGGGATTCTCTAACGACAAACCCAACATTTATGCCTATGGTAGTGTCCAGTGTGGCTTTTAACCAAACCATTAATTTGCTTACCTTTTATTCAAACCCACAGAATAAAGGGGAGAGACTTCTGCATTCTTTGGACATACACAGACAGCTACGCTTCTACTTGGACAAAACTAAAGCTTTCAGAAAGACTGAGCAACTTTTAGTGGCATATGCTGCAGGATCACAAGGAAAGGCTATTTCAAAATGGATAGGCCACTGCATTAGTTTCTGCTTTTCACAACATGGCAAATCAGTGCCTAAGGGCATTAGGCCTCATTCCACCAGAGCAGCAGCCATTTCAGCAGCCTTCCTCAGAGGAGTACCAACCAAGGATATTTTGGAGGCTGCAACTTGGACTTCAGTGCACACTTTTACAAAGCACTACCACTTACCTCTTTACTTTAAATCCAGAGCAGGCTTTGCCACTCCAAATTCTATGTAGGCCCAGCCACCCAACCTCGGCTTTAGGATTCAACCCAAGTGTAATGACTGCAACAGTGAAACACGATGAACATAGTACAGTTGTGTACCTACCATAAATGTAGATGTTTGAGTGCATTCACTGTTGCAGTCCAGGTTACACTCCCACCATCCCCTTTTCATTGCTGGGACTTATCTGTACTTCTCTATTCTATACAACCTATGTGGTATATTTGCTTGTAGATGAAGGTAGTGTTTATGTTACTGCATGCTTTGTTATAAGCAGAATTTTTAGCCTACCCTTTTGGGGGCACCTAACATCTGGGGCAAGAAAAACTGAAGAAAATGGCGTCGGCTGCATCTTTTAAATCCCTGGCGCACTGACGTCAGGGAAGAGGCGACAGCAACTGACGCCAGACCAGGACTAAGGAATTCAGGCTGACTGCGGGTAGCCTGCCAGAAGGATAACCCAAGTGTAATGACTGCAACAGTAAATACACTCTAACATCTACATTTATGGTAGGAACCCAACTGTACTTTCCCTCTGCTTCCCCTCCTGAGGATTTTTCTTTTGGGGAAACTTTACATACTTTAAGGGAGCATTTCCACTGGGAAAGCCAGGAATTTTCTGATTCAAAAAAGAGGCTTAGGGATTTCCTTCTTCTACGTCAGCATAGGCCTTTGGCTATACCTCCTGTACTAGACATTCTGGATGATGTGTTCTCGGAATCCAGTTTGGCCCCTGATTCCCTGCCTCCGGCTCCTAGTAAACGTGACAGATACTACAGGGTTCCCGAGTCCCACAAGTTCCTTTTCAAAAATCCTGTTACAGATCCAGAAACCATTTCTCAGGGGCCCAAAGGCATTAAGGCTTTTCCTGCTAAAAATCCTACCCCTTCTGATAGAGACTCCAGCGCCCTGGATAGATGGGGTAAAAAGGTTTATACTTCTGCAACCTTGGCAATCAGAGTTTTAAACTGCTAATTTCATGTTAAAATATCAACAGCATATTATTGGACTGCTTAAACAGAAAATTATGTTGATTCCTGACTGTGTGGAAAGTAAAGATTTACAGGATTTATTGCATTCTGCTGAATAAGTTGGAAAACATACTTTGCAGTGTGGATTTGATTCACTAGAGGCATCTTGCAGGGATGCTGTCACTGGGTCTGTGCTTAGAAGGCTTGCTTGGCTTAAGGAGCAATCTTTGCCAGATCATGTTAAAGCTAAGTTGCTGGATGCTCCCTTAAACCAGGACTGCCTGTTTGGGAACAAAGCAGAAGAAGTACTTAAAAAGATGGAGGAAAAAGGTATATCTATGCAAACTGTTAAAAGATTTCCTGCAAGTACAGCCTCCAAGATTTAGTAGGCATTAGTCCTCTAAGAATTGGTCCTTTCCTGCTTCTTCCAGGCCTTCTCAGTCCAAACCCAGAACCAGCAGAACACCCAGGCTTCAGTCCCAAGGTACGCACAGGACAAAGCAGTGAGTAGTAAGACCCCCACCCCATGGTAAACTGTCTCAATGACTTAACTTTAAAACTTCCAAGCCCTTCTCAACTGACTGCTCCTTTAGGGGAAAAGATTGCTCTGCAGACAAAAGACTGGGAACTCATTACCCAGGACAAATAGGTTTTAAATATAGTTTCCCAAGGATACAGATTCCACTTCCATAGTTTACCAATCCCAAACAGTTGACCAGATCTTACCCCCAAATCAGTGGGCAGAGGCTCAAAAGCAAGTTCTCTCTCTTAAGTATAAGGGCTATTCATACTCTCCCAGAAGATGAAAGGGGACAAGGTTTCCACTAAAAACTTTTTCTGGTGCCCAGAAAAGACAACTCCTGGCATCCTATCCTGGATCTCTCTAGCCTAAACACTTTTTTGGTGAACCCAAATTTCAAGATGCTAACTCTTCACCAGTTGCTTCCTGTGCTAGGCAAGGATGCCTTGTTAACAACACTGGATTTAAAGGAAGCCTACCTGCACATCCCAATCAGGGAATCTTGCAGAAGATACCTACGCTTCAAAGCAGGCAACCAAAAAAA
This sequence comes from Protopterus annectens, assembly GCF_019279795.1. NCBI lineage: Eukaryota > Metazoa > Chordata > Ceratodontiformes > Protopteridae > Protopterus > Protopterus annectens. Next base: position 419,189,203 of record NC_056746.1, read on the forward strand.
GAAGCCGAAACACTGGTAAACCAAACAAAGAAAACCAAAACCAGTGCCAGAAGGGCTGAACTCCAATGAATATCCAATAATGCCAGGAGCTGGACGCTTCAAAGCAGGCTACATGCACTGTCAGTTCTCTGCACTGCACTTTGGCTTATCTACTGCGCCCAGGGTATTCACAAAGTGCCTAGCTCCAGTCATTGCATTTTGCAGGCAAAGAAATATTCAAATATAACCATACCTGGACGATTGTCTAATTCAGGCAGAAAGCCAGGATATACTTTTGAATCATCTGGCATTTGTACAAAAGGTGTTAACATCTCTGGGATACACCATAAACTAAAAGAAATCACATCTTGTACCCTGCCAACAAATTGTATTCCTGGGAGCAAGCTTGAACACAGCTTCCCAGGTGACTTTCCTCACACCAGAGAAACAAGTTAATTTGACAGCTTACTTTAACTAATGGCCACAAAGAACCTGCTATCTGCAAGACAAATACTGCAAGCCTTGGGGTTCATGGCCTTCTGCATTCTCCTAATTACATATGCAAGACTGCATATGAGGAAAGTACAATAGTATCTAAAAAGCCTATGGTGTCAACATTCTCCGGATCTAGAAACAATGATTCCTATCATACCTTGCCTACAGCTAGAGTTCCTTTGGTGGGTAGAGGCCTGCCACCCAAACAAGGGGCTGCCATTCACTCTACCCCCTGCCGCCCAAGCCCTAACAACAGACGCTTCTGACTATGCATGGGGGACTCGCTTGGCAGGGAAGTGCATTCAGGGCAAATGGAACCCAAGTCAAATGCACCTGCATATCAATCAAAAAGAAATGTTAGCTGTACAGAATGCTCTGACAGCC